>NC_045428.1:128483140-128783140 GCF_902635505.1 Sarcophilus harrisii | reverse complement strand
TATACCTGATCTAAAATTCATTTCTTAGCAAGAAATAGACTAGTTGATCAGGTTAGGTTCATAGGACAAAATAGTCAATACCTATAAGAATCTAGTGTTTGACAAAGACCCCCAACTTTTGGAATAAGAATTCACTATTTGACAAAAACTAGAAAAATTGGAAATTAATATGGCAGAAACTAGGCATTGACCGGCACTTAACACCATATACCAAGATAAGATCAAAATGAGTTCATGATCTAGGCATAAAAATTATAAATAGATTAGAAAAATGTAGTGTAGTTTACCTCTCAGACCTTCTGGAGGAGGAAAGAATTTGTGACCAAAGAAGAACTAGACATCATTATTGATCACAAAATAGAAAAGTTTGACTATATCAAGTTAAAAAGCTTTTGTACTAATGCAGACAAGATTAGAAGGGAAGCAATAAATTGGGAAATCATTTTTACAGTAAAAGGTTCTGATAAAGGCCTCATTTCTAAAATATATAGAGAATTGACTCTAGTTTATAAGAAATAAAGTCATTCTCCAATTAATGGTCAAAAGATATGAACAGACAATTTTCTGATGATGAAGTTGAAACTATTTCTTGTCATATGAAAGAGTGTTCCAAATAATTATTGATCAGAGAAATGCAAATTAAGACAACTCTGAGATACCACTACACACTTGTCAGATTGGTTAAGATAACAGGAAAAGTTAATCATGAATGTTGGAGGGGATGTGGGAAAACTGGGACACTGATGCATTGTTGACGGAGTTGTGAAAGGATCCAGCCATTATGGAGAGCAATTTGGAATTATATTGAAAAAGTTTTCAAACTGTGCATACCCTTTGATCCAGGAGTGTTACTACTGCATTTATATCCCAAAGAGATGTTAAAGAAGGGAAAGGGATCTATATGTGCAAAAATGTTTGTTGCAGCCCTTTTCATAGTGGCTAGAAACTGGAAATTGAATGGATGCTCATCAATTGGAGAATGGCTGAATAAACTGTGGTATATGAATGTTATGGAATATTATTGTTCTGTAAGAAATGACCAGAAGGATGAATACAGAGAGAAATGAGCAGAACCAGGAGATCATTATACACTTCAACAATACTACATAAGGATCAATTCTGATGGAAATGGCTATCTTCAACAATGAGAGGATCCAAATCAGTTCCAATTGATCAGTAATGAAGAGAACCAGGTAAACCCAGTAAAAGAACACTGGGAAATGAGCATTGACCACAACATAGCATTTGTACCTTTTCTGTTATGGTTTGCTTGCATTTCTGTTTTTCTTCTCAGGTTATTTATTTATTTATGTACTTACTTATTTATGTTATAGCTTTTTATTGACAAGACATATGCATGGGTAATTTTTCTGATTGACCCTTGCAAAACCTTCTGTTCCAATTTCTCCTCTTTCCCCCCACCCCCTCCCCTAGGTGGCAGGTAGTCCAATGCATGTTAAATATGTTTCAGTATATGTTAAATACAATATATTTTTACATATATATATATATATATACACATATATACCTACATACATACATACACACACACACACACACACACACGTCACACACACACATATATAGTTAACTTGCTGCACAAGAAAAATCAGATTTAGGAAGAAGGTAAAAATAACCTTCTCAGGTCTCTTTCTAAATCTGATTTATACACTAAGTATACTTCACAGAATATTGAGTTCTAGACAATTATATTATTTTAGTAACTAATTGATTAGAATATAGTATATAAGAATGAATAATAGGAAATAAAAATAGAATAGGTTGAGACTATGTCATGAAGAATATTAAATGACATGCTAAAGAATTTAGCCTTTATTTAAGGTAATGACAAGTTGTTGTATGTTTTTAGCACAGAATCCTATCTAGTCATAGTAAACAAAATTAATCTTGCATCACGGGACAGATTTTGAAAAAGGAGAATAAAAATATAAGAAGAAAGTAGCTAAGAAACTATTGTGATAGATAGTGCTAATACCATATTTTGAAAGAAGAGAAAATTAGAATATATAATGTAATGAGTAAAGCAATGCACTTTCCTCATAGTACCTTCTCTAAATTGATGGATATTGTATTCTGATTAGGAATATAGATTTAGAGATGAAAGTAGTCTGAATTGTCATTTAGTAAAAGCCTCATATTTTTTCACAGTTGAGGCCCAGAGGTACTAGGAAATTCAAATTGTATCTGATCTTAATAGTTGATTCTATACATAGGTAAACTGATGGCTCTTTTGTAGTCTTCAAAGATAATTCTTGAAGATAGTTAAAAGTATATAATTAAATGAAGAAAACACAGGTAATGTTATGATAAAAGTTTTTTTTTTTTTAAAAACATTTCTTAATCTTTAGAAAGACCATTTCTAGGCTCTGTAGTTCAAAAAGAATTAATAGATTCACTTAGGAAGTATAGAGTATATGTTTTTGGTTATTATTATAATTAAATCTTTGAAAAATTATTGATTTTTTCATGCTTTCTTATAACCTACTTCCCTCCCCCATTTTTGAAAATATTCATGTTCAATGTAATAATTTGGAACTAACAACTCATTTATTTTCTCAAATATGTTTTCTATCCAATTAAACAAAAGTTGCTGTGGGGGATGGAGAAAAATCATGGCTATTAATCAATTCAATGACTTTAAAGCCAAACATACAGCGTATATGTGTATGCATATGAGTGTGTGTGAATCTATATGTATTTGTGTATGTTTATATTATGTATAAGTGGGGGGGGAGAAGGAGAAAGAGAGAAAGAGGAGAGAGAGAGAAAGAGAGAGAAGGGGAGGGAGAGGAGGAGACAGAGAGAGAAAGAGAAACAGAGACAGAGAGATAGTGACAGAGAGACAGAGACAGATACACACACAGAGAGAGACAGAGACAGAGACAGAGACAGAGACAGAGAGAGAGAGAGAGAGAAAGAGAGAGAGAAAGAGAGAGAGAGAGAGACAGAGAGAGAGAGAAAGAGAGAGAGAGAGAGAAGAGAGGAAGAGAGGGAAAATGAGAAAAGACTCACTATCTTGGATTGAAAAGAAGTTATGATAAAAAATAAATACAAATAATCTAATAAGTAATTTTCCTTTAAGATACATTTGAAACATCCTATTTATTACTATTCCATTAATTCACTTTATGTTATTCAAATAAATCATAGCTACCTCTAATTTTAACCAAAAAAAAGATGTTAAAAATTTATTTATCAGTATTTCTGATAAAGAACAAATGATTTTTATCTCTTTGTTCTCCACACTTGTAAGAGACAATAATTGAAGATTAGTGAGAAAATAATAAAAGAGAATAATTTTGTTTTACTATTTGTTACATCTTACACAAAAGTAAAATCAATAACCAGAATATTAAAGGAAACATCTAATATGATATTGTAAGGGCATTTGTTTGATCCATGTAGTTTTTGGATATCTTTTTTTCTGAATCATGAATGTCAAGTTAGAGATGAAAAATATATAAAGATGAACTTTTTTTTCTTAATTACTTCTCAAACTAAATGAGAGAAAATTATATACTATTACATCCATATTGGGTAGGAAATTTGTCCTATTGCTGAAATTTTGTTATTTTGAAAATATTAAAATGAAGTCAGTAAATATGATGTTTAAACTTATTTTCCCCTCATACCTCACCCCTTCTTTTCCCTTTCTCAGATTCAATTGTCTTATATGTTCAAAGAATATACATGTCGCATTACAAATGACAATTCTAAAGATGGCAGTATTTTGTTTGATAAAGCTTTCCATTTTTTTTAATTCTTCCAAGCACTGCAAGCACATTTTCTTTGTACTTGAAATATGAAAGTTTTACCTCCCACAAATGTTAATTAGTACTAATAGTAGCCTAATACAAGAGATGCTTCTTCCTTGAAGCCATGCAACATCATGGCATGCTTTATAAATCAACTTTATAAATGATGACTATTCATGCTTTTAAAATCACCTTGGAAACTATAAATAAAATCAATCATAAACAAAACTATTATAATACAGATGGGATAGTTTTATCCTTAGTTATTGTACATTTTGTAAGCCAGTAAATGATGAAAGAAATGGAATAGTTTAGTGTTTTCAAGGTATGATTTTTGCTTAACTGTATACACCTTAAATCTGGGAATAGACCTGAAGAGGCAATAACAAACAGAAAAGTATATTTCATCACATACTATTCATTTGAGATAGCTGCTAAGACCTATATTTCTGGATAGTCAAGAAAGGGAAGAAATACAACCTGAGATATCCAAAGAGGTTTAGTTGTGATGGTTTTCCAGTCAAAGAGAGAGAAGAGTTCCATAGTGATTCTTCACAAAGTTCCTTTCCCCACTTCTGATCCTAAATATCAAAGGTGGCTTGCATTAAGCTCTCACTGGTTCAAAGGAGAGGACTCAGAATCATAATAAAGAATTATTTCATCTTGGGAAAACTCAATCAAGGTGAAAGGGAGATAATGGAGTTGATGGTATAGAAGACAGAATAACTGTGAAATAAAAAGTGTAGTCTGCTGCCAAGGGTGTTAGTTTCTTGTCCCACATGATCTGGGATAAAATAAAAGACTTTAAAGGAAGTTGTGGCAGAAATCACTGTGAGGAAATTAAATATGCTTTTCTAGGTCAAAAGTGTCTAGCTCTCAGGTCACAAAATTCTAGGCAAAACCACAAATGCTTCTGATTATCAGTCAGCTGAGATATAAGGACTCCAGGTAAGTCCTTGTATTTTAATACTTCATAGATCCTGAAGAAGGCAATATTATTTTACTTATCAAATACCTAATAGGTAGGTGTTTTACCTACCTATTAGTAGAAGGTTCTACCACAAATCATGCACAAATAGTCCATGTGAACATTTGGTGTTAATTTTCTAAATGTGCACAGCTCATTCTTCTTTTGAGCTAATTCATTTTTGCTTTTCTCACAAAGTAGAACAGCTTCTCTGATCAGGGCATGAAATTCTGGGCAACCTGTGTCTGTGTCTCCTATATCACACAATCGATTCCAAAATTCTGAAAAAAAAGACTTCGAGTGCTTTTTCTGACCATCATGTGATCACTTGTTATGTGCGAATTTTCTATAAAATAATCTTTTTGGCAAGAGCATATTTGCATTCAAAAAATGTGGCCAGGCCAAACTCTGTGATAAATTTAGTTCAAGAAAAGACCTCAGAATCTTCCTAAAACAATTCAAATGGAAGCAGTTCAGTTTCTTAGTATGACACTGGTGTACTGGCCAAGTTTCACAGGTATATGACATTTAGGTCAACACAATGGATCTGTAGATCTTGATAGACAGTCTAATAGCTCTTCTCTCTAACACTTTCTTTCCAAGTCTCTCAAATGCTGCAGTAGCTTTGACAACTAGCTCTGGCCATTAGCTCATTATCAATGTGTATATCCCTGGAAAGTACTATCAAGGTAAGTGATCCCATCCACAGCATTCAAAATTTCTTCATTTACTATAGCTGATGGTTGCACATATGGATGCTGTGGTTCTGGCTGATGGAGCATCTGTGTCTTCTTGCGGTTAATTGTTAGACCAAAATTTGCACAAGCAGCATACTTCATTTCATTTCAGCTTCAGAGGTTGCATCAGGTGCACAAAGATCTGCAAACAGTCAAATGTGTCACATTGGTTTATACCCTTGAGGTCATAGAATAAGGACAATCAGAGTGGTCATAACTAAAATAGAGTTTCTAATCCTAAATCCCAGAAAATGGAATGAATGTCAAGCATGAGATAGGGATATAGCCAAAACAGAGACAGCCTTTCAAGGAAAAACTAGACCACAAATTAGAGATGGTATTGTTGTGGTTGTTGTGGATGTATTTTTCCCATACACCAAGTCCTATTCTCCCAAGTTTGAAAAAAATAGTTATTTCATGTGAATGCAATACATTAAAAGCATTCATTTTGTGTTCCTTAATGTTTTGTTCCTTTTCAGTTGCCATTGTTCATGCTGTTTTGCAGATTAAGTCTGTAGCAATAAAACTTAATCATGTAGAACACCACGCTTATGTCTGACACCTAACATAACATCAAAATGACTGAAAAAATCAGAGGAAAATAGTATCTTTTCAATAGCATGCCCTTCCTAAAGATTCACCAATCCTAGAGCTAGCCATTTTCATAATAGAAATTTATGCCTTTCATGTACTTCCAAGTGGAATTTGGAACTTTGTCTCCTGAGGGCATGTGTGATTCTATATGATTCATAGATTGTAGGAATAGGGTCACTAAAGACAGCAGGTTCCCTGTGCCAGTCCCTTACTGTGAGAGCAAAACTTCCCTACCAAATAAAACTGCAGGGAGAGAATTGAGCTGAATAGACAATATCCAAAATGAAAAAGAAATTGCCATAGGTTTAGTTCATGGTCAAGGCTATCTACAATATTCTAGTCAATTCTTAATTATCTAGGGACCAATTATTCACTTGGTGGGTTATTCTTACCCTTTCCATTTGCTATTTTACCCTTTCTTATAATTTCACCACTCATTAGAATCTCTGCCACAGGGCAGGAAGAGAAAGCAGAGGAAAAACATGTACACTGTGGTATTCAGCTTTTCTATTTCATAATGGTTCTCTAAAAATTTCAGGATGTAAGAAAAATATAAATAGTTATATCCATAGTTGATATAAGTATAGGTGATAAAGAAACAAATATGTACACTTATATATATATAACATATATGTGTGTTTATATGCAAATGTAATATATAATCTACATGTTATATATACTAAATATGCAAAAATGTTTATATAAATATAAATGTAAACTTTATATCCAATGGACTCTGAATGATATGAAATTGCCCCCATTAAAATTAATAAATTGATTAATTATAATTTACATGATAATTATTACATATTTACTTTAGTGTGTTCTGTAACTATGTTCTGATTTTATTATAAATTAAACATCAAAATCAGAAACCAGAAAACATAAACATAGACTTAAAGAGTACTTGACTTGAAAGAAGTTTAAATTTATTAGAAAAATACTTTTTGAGGTCTATTCTATAAGAGATGATTATAACTGTGTCTCCTAAGTACATTTTCTATCCTGATGCACATTATACTTCTACATAGTATGTGATTTTAGTACACCATTTGTCAGCAGAAACACATTTCACAATTAGTTTACTTTTCAGAAAATACCTCATGCTTACCACACCTGGTAAGTGGAATATATCATTGACAGCATTTACTTAAGCAAGGAAAGGAAACTTATTTCCATTAAAAGCCTTTATTTCCTGAGGTTTGTAACTTAGTTTCTAAAAAGTGCCACAATAATAAACTTAACATATAAATTATTTGCACCATACCTCATTCTGAAAGCAAGAATATTTGTCTATACAAGTTAACACTGCCCTTCACATTTATAGGTGTGACTGTGGACAGTGTTGCCACCTATATATTCTATTATTCAAAAGCAGGCCTTGCTATATAGTATGGACATAAAAGGGGATATTCATCATTTCAGAGATGCATTTACCACTTTCCTTATCTTTCTGATCTAGATTTGTTCCATTGTCTCTGCTTAGTGAGCTTCTGCATATCTAATTGCTAAAAGCCAAGTTACTCTTTTCACTGAATTCCCATTCATCCATCCAGCCCTTGGATTTCAAGATTAAATAATATCACTTGAAGTATGATCTTTAAGTTTTATACTCAAGTATATTTCTTGAACATTTTGTTGCATAAATGGTAAGGCAGTATGTGTATTTGTGTTTTTGGTTAAGTGAAGGGAAGGCGGGGGAGGAAAGGGGAAATGGAGACAGAGAGAGGAAAAGAGAAGGAAGAGGAGGCAGAGGAAGAGGAAAAGGAAAAAGAGCAGGGAGAGGAGGAGGAGGACAAGAAGGAGGGAGAGAAAGCAAATCCTTTCTTTGGGAGACCATATAAAGAGTCATAATTATATTGTTAGAAGTAGAAATTTATATGTATAATATTTCTCATCTACAAAATGAGCATAATCACAGAATCTACTTCATAGAGTTGTGAGAATTAAATGAGATTATGTATGTAAAGACTTTTTCATATCTTAAAGCACTATTGTTTTACTTATTGATCGATCTGTTTTTACCTATATCTCTCCAGTGTTTAAATTTTCTTCAAACTTAGATTATTCCAAAATGCAATGCAATGTTGTGATAAGAAATATGTCTTTTTATCCACAGCTGAGGAAAATAACACTATTTTTAATTAAGATTTTTTCAATCACCAAATATTTTACTGTTCTGTGTGTGTGTGTGTGTGTGTGTGTGTGTGTGCTTCTACAAGTTTTTACACTTCTTTATCAAGAGGTAGGCAGCACACATAATTGTTAGCCCTTTGGGGAAATGGTTGGTCATTATAATTATCTGAGAACCTAAGACTTTCAAAATTGCGTACTGTATTCCTATATAAACTGATGCTCTAGTTCTGCTTATTCTACTGAAGATTCCTATAAATCTTCTCAGATTTCTCTGAACTTATCCTCATCATTTTTCATAGAACAATAGTATTCTTTCACATTCATATACTAGAACTCCCCTAATTGATGGTGGGCATGTTCTCTGTATCTATATACATACCAAAAAAAAAAAAAAGAGATATAACTATTTTTTAACATCTTTATTTAGTATTTGTTTTACTTAGAATTCTTCCTTCCCTTGATACATTAATTCTTCATTCTTTCCTTTTACTTATATTGAACTGAATGAAACTTATTTTTATACCTAACTGTTTATAAATGTGTTTTTCCCCCTTCTTTTACCCATTAAGAGGAGGGTTCAATTGTTAGCAGTTACACCTATCACTTCTACCTTTTGCCTTCTACACTACCATATTCTAAATTCTTTGAGACATTGTAATGGTGGCTACTTCATCTTAAGTGGTTTTGATTTTGGTTCATCTCTATTTTAATTATTTCTGACTGCTTGTAGTATTTTTTTCTTCCTTTGACCTTAATTTGAATTATAGTATTCCTGGGGATTTAATTTTGGGATTTTTTTTAAAAGGAAATGACCAGTGGACCCTTCCTATTTCTATTTTACTTTCTCTTCTTGAGAGATCTGGGGCAATTAAAAATGTCTTGAAATATGAATATAGACTTCTTAATTTTGTTTTAGCTTAGTTTTCTTTTATTTTGTTTTTGTTGTGTCTTTTCACTAGTGTAAGACTTTCATTTTTAATTCAATCTGTTTTTTCCATGTGTTTTTGCTATGAGATTCCTTTCATTTTCTTCCATTTTCTCATTATTTTATTTATTTTTAAAATTAGTATTGTCTAGTTATATGATTCTCTTTGCTTTAATCTAATTTTATTGATTATGTACAGTTTCATATTAATTAATTTGCAAAGTGCTAATTTCCTTTTTAATATGTTTTTCCCCAGCTCTCATGATTTTTCCCATTTTTTATCTAGAATTCCCATTTCTTTTATTTGAAAAAGTTAATTAAAATGTTCATTTATCTCTTCCCCTCTGCACCCCACCCCAAACAACAACAACAATGAAACATCTTGTTGAATTTATACTCAGGAAATATTTTTCTTTGAGGCTTTGCCTGTAGCTTGTATAGAGTCATTCTTTTCCGAAGGGTTTGTATCTTGAGCAAACATTGTCATCATAATATTTTTATGATGGAATTCTTTTTTTGTAATTTACCCATTCTCCTAGTCTAAGAAAAGGCTCTGTACACTTGAAAATGAGATTCTGAACTAGTCCTTCTATTGCTTTCTTGGAGTATTGATTTCTTTGTTATTACTTCAGGATATCAGAGACAAGTCAGGCTGGGCATATGAAAAATTTCAGTATTTCCAAAGTTTTATGAATCATGTGTAATTGCTACTCCCCTTTTCTGAGCTCTGTAAATTCCTCATATTGAAGTTGAAGTTCGAGAACATACCTGTAGGCATGCCCTTTTGAAGTTTTTTAGATTACTGCAACTCAGTCCCTATTTGTTGCTGTACAGTTGTTTCAGTATCATAGTATTCTTGACCCTATTTTGGCATTTTCTTGGCAAAGATTCTGTTAGTTTGCCCTTTCCTTCTCCATTTCCTTTTACAGATTAGAAAATTGAGGCAAACTGATCACGCAGTTAGTAGGTGTCTAAGGTCAGATTTGAACTCACAAAGAAGAGTCTTCCTGATTGTATAAGCTAGCTGTTCTTCAGTCTCTATTAAATAAAGTTCAGCTAGTTCAGAGTAACAAAAATATAAACTTTTTCTTTGATCTGAGATTTCTAGTTGTTTTTCTGCAAGCTGGTGGCTGAACCCTAGATCCAACTCTGCCTTTGCAATTTGAGTCACTACTTCTGAACTTTGTCCTCTCTTAGGACTCATAAGGATTCATTACTCTGTAATGCCATCTCTAAAACCAGGTCTTGTTCTACATGATCTATGCCCCTAATCTGAGTGGTAAGGGCCAAAGCTGTCATTGGGCACCTATTCCTATACCTTAGAAAAATAGGTCTCTCTGTACTGGAACTGGGAATTCTTCTTGTCTTGGTGTACATTCTTTCTCTGTATCATATTGTCCCATGACATGCTAGGGTCTATTTGGAGTCTTCATTATCTGTAAACATCTACCTTTCTAAGCTGACCTGAACTGGAAAAAAAAAAATGTTTTTTTTTTTGTTTGTTTTCCTTGGCTGTCCCCATCAGGATTCAGTCATTTGGATTTTTAGGTGTTCTGGAAGCATTCTTTTTAAACTAACAGGCTGTTACTCTAGCATCTTGTCTTCATCTCAGGAACACTAATTTCTTTTATAAATTATTATTATTAATTATGTTGAGTAGAAGGACAGACTAGATTTGGAGGGAAAAGCACTGAACTTGTCAAATTATATGGAAGCTAGTCTGGTGAGTTATTCATCTTTCTTCATCTGTAAAATTTATTATCTTCTTTAAATCTCAGCTCAAATTCTACTTTCTGTGATATTTTTGCTGATATTTTTGTGATATTTTGCTATTATTTCCCATTTTCTCCATATGTCAAATGTATATTTTATTATTCATATATTGTCTCTCCCATTAAAATGAGAGCTTCTTTAATACTGAAACTGTTTTTAGCTTACTTTGTATTTCCATCACTTAACATAATGTCAAACACATAGTGTTCACTGAATGCTTTCTGATTAACTGACTGATTAAAGAAGGTAGTATATATAAATACTATGCTCTTTTTTCTAGAGTTTAAAATACAATAGACATGTAATAAATACTTGGCGACTTGATTTCCATATTAATCCACTAAAAGTTATACTTGCCTTCTTTATTTGATCTTCTACATAGTCGCCTATTAACAGATCATACAACTCAAAGAACCTAATAAAATAATTTATTAGGCAATTTGGGATGTTCATATAGGTAGAGATCATATCAAATAATAAGGATTCTCCTCCTCTTGAAGAGATAATTGGCTGAATAAGAATATTATGTTGGTACAATTGCAAAACTTTTCCATGTAAAATAAAATGTAAATTCAATATAGTTTTTTTCCCCCTATGGCTTCCCTCTTAGATATAGCTATGTTAATGGTACCAGTGAGGTAATCAATTATTCAGACTCATGTTCTAATCCTTCCTTCCAAATTCAGATGACACTTGAAGTAAAGCTATTTAAATAACAGTACAGCAAGGAGAAAAAGAAAGCATTCCAACCCCACATCATACCACCACCACCATCACCACCACCATCTTATGCAATAGGACATAAATTCCTATAGATCTCCATACTATCACTTGTTTGGACTTTCAGCAAAGAACTGTGCCTTACAACAGCTGTATTTCTCATCAGAGGCTGCTACTTTCTGCTTCTCTATACAGTTTCTATTGTCATCTGATGTTTAGTTTCTTTGCCATTGAGAAGCTACTGTAATCACTTTTTTTTTTTTTTTTCTGAGATTAGCTTGGTCAAAATATGTCTAAGGCTAATCAGTATATTTTTAAAACTTTATTTTTAAAAATTCCTTGAAAATTAGAATTGAGGAAAAAATAAACTGACATTCTAAGACAGAAATAAATAATAATAATTTTAAAAGTAGGACTGCTAATCATTGACCTTAGGTGAAATCAAATTTCGATCCAGAGTGAAATCTGCATTATATATGTGTATGTATACATGCATATAAACATATATATAATATGAATTTACACATACACAGACATGCATCTAAAATAAAATTAATATGGTTTATATGTATGTGTGTACATTTATGGGTGTATATACACTCACATACATAAACACATCTGTACTTAACTGTAATCTGCTTATAAAAGGCAGGGGGAAAAGGGGAGGAAGTGAACTAAAAAGTAAATAGCAGAGAACAAAAGAATACCCTACAAGGAAGCAAAGAAAAGATGGACAGTAATTAATATGATGTTTTCTATTATCATATATACTTTCTTGAATGGGAATTTATCATTACATATTTTGAATGCTCAATGATCTGCTGAGAATATGATAATTTTTTCTCCTTTTTTTCTTTTACTCTTTCTTTTTTTTTTCTTATTTTGTATTTTGGTTTAAATAAATAATTTGTGAAATTAAGGTTTCTAAGACTGAGACTGCCTCTAATTCCCACTGTCTTCAGGGCTTATTGGTTTTTTGTTGTTTGGTTGGTTGGTTTTTTGAATGCTGCAGAATTGGTTTGGAGCTGCTTGCATTTCACTCAGACTAAATCTTTCCCCCCTGGAGATCAGATCTTTCCTGGGATCTAGGTTTTTTGACTTGTTTCATCATCTTCCCAGAATCCTCTCCCCTTTATTTATTTTTCATATCCTCTTTTCCAGTCAAGGATACTTCCACAGATATACCTTAAATTTACATTAGTTTGAGTAATTGTTTCAAATATGATCATGGACTTAGTTGTAAAAAAAAATTGCCCTGGGGCTTTACTTAATCAAAATGGAGAGGAAAAGTAGAAATGGAGACATAACATCCCATATTCCTATAGTTATAAAAAGTTGCTGTCTCTTTACATTAGTAATCAAATATGAAAATAATTGTATAGTGCTAGTTATTTGAGATAATAAATACCTGTTGGAACTAAAGCAATACCCCTTCAAGAAAAATCCATTTTACATATGGCATACTAATGGCAATAATTATGGTAAAGAGTTCCAGAAAGTCTTCAGAAATAGAAACTGTTGTTGAGGTTGAAGTGTAATGTTAGAGAAACTAAGGCAAGATAAAGACTAGAGGGTTTTAATATTTTATTTGAAAGGGAGAGATTGTGCTGGAGGCATGCTGCCTCCAGGGTTGATGTCCAAAGCATCCAGCAACCAATGTGAGTTCTCAGTAACATACACACACACACACACACACACACACACACACACACACACCACATGGCTCAGCTACAGGGGTAGATCGAGGCAGGAGCAGAGTCAGAGAATTGAAAGGGGAATGCACTATCAATCTGGTTCTAACAGGGTGAGGGGATGAGGCCTCTGACATTCTGATAAGTTGGAATGGGGAGAGGCATCCAACATTCTGATGATGTCTTAGATAGAAGGTCTTTCTCCTTATCTGGATCATCATGATTAGAATGGAGGGGTAGTGTTGCAGAATTGAGCAGAACAATTAGGAATTGAGGCAGAACAATTTAGGGAAACTGTCAGAATAATTAGGGAAATTGAGTCAATACAATAAAAGGGAACTGTGGCACAAGAGAATAGCAATAACTAATTTGAAATAAACATGTGACAAATTCACAATAGCCATTCTCTTTGGCAAAAAAAAAAAAAGGTTTATTTAGGAGAAGTTTACAGAGAAAATAAGAGATAAAATAGCCACCAGGAATGGCAAACAAGAAAGAATTGGGAAAGTATATATTTAGAAGAGAAAGGAATTTGGAAAAATCCATTAAGGAATATGCCATGAGTCCTGGGTATGCAATTGACTGACAGATCCATCGAGGAGTTTAACAGACTAACAAGAGTTAGTTAGAGTAAGGAGAAAGGCACCATTAGGTGGAAGGCATTATGAGGAGGAAGAGAAAGAATAACCTCATAGGGGTCTTAATCAAGAAAAGAACTTAGCAAAGATCTCATCATAAGCAGATCTTTTCATAGGGGAAATATAACCTTGGGGGTTTCCCAGGCATAAAGACTTGAACTCATGTGGGAGGAGGGGGTCAAGGAGGACAGAAAGTGCCAGGGAACTCAAAGGAGGGGGAAACTAGAGCCAAATGGAATGCACCTGATAGATCAGGTCTCAGATCTGGTTTAAAGCTATGATAATTAATATCTTAAAGGTTGTTTAAAATGATGCACAGAGGTTTTTAGAATAAACAAAAGAGTTCTATCATCTTAATCACTCTATACAAAAAGGATACTGTTGTTGGAATTGGTTACATCTGATAATAGTCAGAGGGGCTTTTTCTTGAGAGGGGAAGATAATTCACATAACTATTAAATTTAATGTGTTTCTACCCAAGGGAAATCTTAGTGGCAGAAAGAGAAGAACATATAAGAATATAAACTTATGAAATGGGAGTTGTTTTTTTTTTCCAGAGTACATATATGTACTGAAAATACTTGACAGTACTGTTTCTGAATGACCAAACTACTGAGAAACTAATACAAATTTATATAATTGTATTTTTGACTGCTTTGATTGTCTTTGTCAGAATCTAAATTGCAAGTCTTAGTAATGGCACCTATTTATGGACATTTGATTCACAATATGTACTACATAAATGTCTAATGAGAAACTTAATAAGATGGGAAAGTACTTTGGATACTGAATTTGCTTATACTGTTAAGCACCATATAGATGATGAATACTTTTACATAACTGAAAACATTTAATTCTGTATAGCTAAATTCCCATTGGAAAATCCATAATTTTGAGGCATCCTTTAAGTCCCTAAGACTGTCCTATAGGTGCTTAAGGATTTTCTTTCATAAACAGAAATCTCAGAATACAATGAAAATTGTCTTAAAGACAATCACACTACTGAAGAGTTATTTTTAAAGCATTTAATTAAAAGAATATACACATACACACACCACACACACACACACACACACACACACACACACACATACATATTCCCTACATGCTGGGACTATTATCAATATTTTTGACATTAGCAGTGTGTATGTATAAAATTTTTGGTATATTTGGTTTGTTTGTTTGTTTTTTTCACTCTGAGAAAGTTACCTACCCTTCTAAAGACTTAGAAGTCAATAGATTTCTGTTCCTCGTGATTAGTTGGTTAATATGTCTTATAAAAATACATCACATGACAGTGAATACTTTTTTATTTTTAGGCTAAGTTATTGAGCGTGCACATGTGTGTGTATGTGTGTGTGTGTGTGTGTGTGTGTGTGTGTATGTCCTTGTGTATGTGTGAATACATCTAATTCTTTTCACAGTTCTTGTCTTTTGCACAGACTCTACTCAAATATATCTCTTCCAAGAGGTAATATGATATGGTTTCTCCAGATAAACTAAAGCTGTTGCTATGATTTAAAAAAAAAAGTTTGATTCTTTCTTTTCAGCCTTTTATAAACTTCTTGCATGAATTGTTTTCTCCTGCTTGATCTAATTATTCTCCAATTTCCTCTGATTCATCAATCAATTTCTTCCTTCACTATGCTAAAGTTGACTTCATCAATATCTAATATTTTCATTTTACCCAATTGTGTGGTAAGGCAAATCTAATTTACAAATAATCAGAGGTATCTCAAGTGAAAAAAGAAGTATTTATTTTAGAATCTTACAAGGAGTGAACATCTTTCCACTGGAGTTCCACCAGTGGAGAGACTAATTTCCACAGATATTGAAGTGAGTTATATAGTCATGACAGCAAGAATCCATGACCCTCCTTCTCCCCTTATTGATGAATTCTCACTTCCCCACTCAGTGACACAAATTTTCCAAATTCCAGTCAGGCCCATATGGTCAGTTTTACTGTTTGCAGACCAAAGTTTTCCTAAGCTTATGGATTTATGATGGACAGTTTCAAAAGTTTTACAACTGTTTACTTGAGCCAGTATGAGCACTCTTTTTCATTTTCCCAAATCCCCCAGATATACTGAATCTAAATTATAAATTCAATCTACTTAGTTAATAATTTTTTAAGAAACCATATAATCCCTCCACAATAAGGAGATTTGTTTAGAGGTAAGTAGTCCTGTAAACTAGAATAACCTAGAAGATTTAGTTTACTTCAGGCTTCCTCAATAAATAATAGAGATTAGTCAGTTTATAGACTTCTTAGAATATCTCCAGGTCATTAAATATTTATATTCTTTTCTAAGTAGTTAAGTAAAAGTCCAGAAGATCACCTCAGATATTTCTACTGGAAGATCAAGCCTTTTGTTCTCCTTAATGATCAACAAACCTTTGAAACTGGGTCTGGAATTATCAAGTCACTATTCTGAGAAATCCTCAGTTTCCCTCACAACCAAAAAGCACTCTTTTTTCTATGTCTTTTTTTTCCCCTTTAGGTCATATATTACTTCCATTCACTTTTGGTATAATTATGTCCTCTTTTATTCTCCTCATATTTCTTTAAATGATCTTACAGAATACTGGTCACTTATCCTTCCTTCCAATCAATACTCTGATAATAGTAATATATTTTTAAACCTACTCCTCTCTTTTTGAGAGAGAAATTGTTTAATTTTCACTATGTGTACTTATAGCTCAGAGCCCATAAATCAAGACTTGGTTAACTTTGATCTTGATTGCCTATATTTAAGAAAACATGAGAAAATGTTAATAATAAGGACTTAATATACATTTTTGTCATTTGCTTTTTTTTTTCTTTCTGAAGAACCACTTATTAAAAACATTGATATACTACTGGTGATTAGTTGTCTTTTCTGGAAAATCAAGCAGTTATTACTATTTTATCTCTAACAGTTCCTTTTTTACTTAAACTTCCTTCATTTTAGTTTCATTAGACTTCTTCCATCTTTGAACTATCAAAGAACAATGACTTCCCCCAGAAAGTTCATTATATCTAGATATATTATCTAGTCCATAGTTACTTGATAATGCCCACATAATGCTCTTTCCTTTTATATAGGACTTCAGTAACATCCTCACGGTGTTCTCTGTTCTTACAATAGAGTATTTCAGGCTACATCTTGATGTTGCCTACAGCTGATATTTCAGCTCTTCAATTTTGTACTTTATTTCACCTGAGCCATGGGCAGTAAGAATCATATTCTTAAATTTGACCTCAATAACAATTTGTATAATTTCCATGCTCAAAACTCTTGATGTTCCAATAATGATTAATTCTATCTTTTATTATGTCTTGTTACTTCATTAATCTATACTTTGACTTTAGCTGAGACCTCCAGTAGTCTCCCAATATAACACCCTTACTCTGGTTTTATTTTTCTCCCTAATAATGCTGGGAAAGCAGAATAGGATTAGTTAGTCCAGGGCTTTAAGTGTCAAGCTGAAGATTTCACATTTAATGCTGAAGTAAATAAGGATTCTCTAGAATACACTCTGCAGGGGAATAACAAAGTCATAACCGCACTTTGGGAACATCATTTTGACATGTGTTGAAAGGGCAGGTTAGAGAAAATAGAGACCAAAGGTGGTGAGAATTAATTAGTAGAACATTAAAATAGTCTATAATTAGCCAGTCAAGATTATGTTGTCCTCTATGCTAAAATTTTACTCCCTTTATCTCATTTCTGTGCCTTACCAAATCCTAATTCTGAAGTATTCCCAAAACACACTCCCTCCAATATTACTCACATGTTACTAATTGGAAGAAGAGAAAATTAGGCAATCATCTTGACTTGATTCACTAAAAATTCACAGTATGTTTTTAAATGTAATATGATAATGATTTTTTCTTATCTAATTCATACTTTCCAAATTGACTATTTGAAGATACCTCTCTCTTCTGAAACCTCTCCTTACTTTCTTTTCTTAAGGATATTGCCTCAAAAAGAGAGACAGAGATAGACAGAGACAGAGAGAAACAGAGAGACAGAAAGATAGCAAGTGACGGAGCCAGAGAGGGAGGGAGGAAGGGTAGCAGGGATGCAGATAGAAGGAGGGAGAAATGAAGGGGAGGGGGAGTTGGTTACCATACTATATATTTTTTTCACTTATAGCCAAATTATTAACTATGAGAGGAAGAATTATACAGGAATAAGAGCAAGAAGAGATGGTTTCAATTTTTGTCTCTGACACTACTTATGTGATCTTGGACAAGTTTCTTAATTTCATTGCTTCTCGGTTTTCTCTGATTTAAAATGATGTTCTATAAAGTGACCTATAAGGTCCCCTTCAGTTCAATCTATAATTCTAGTGAAAAAAATATGTTAGAAGTAGACTTATCTACCATACTTGCTCATCTCTCATTTCCTAACTCTTTGACTTCTGACATCATTAATCTACTGAACCTGTTCTTACTGAGGTTACCAATGACCTCTTAAATGGATCAATTGGCAAGATTATTTAATTTGTATACAATACCAGAAACTATGTTTTAAACTAGAAAGTAAACCATTACCTCCTGGGTAATTTTTAGCTTTCTGTAGAATTGTTCTGGACACTAAGTAGTTATATGACTTATCTATTGTTACACAACTGATATGTAGCAGAAGTAATATTTGAATCTACTTAATCACTTTGATATAGATTGACAAATATGCAGCTCTTTTCTCATATTTTTTCATTTTTATATGATTTATACTTTTTCATATTTCTACAAAACTTTATATTATGGATTACTTTCTGTTCCAAAATGTTGGATTTTTTTCTGATATTTATGATACTATCTCTTCTAGTTTTCTTTTAAATGCTTTGATTATTTCTTTTCCCTCTCCTTTTCAGTTTGTCCTACATAATCAAGATCCTTACTAAGACTTTGTTCTTCACTATTCTTTTTCTCTACACCCCCTCACTTGGTGACACCATTAGCTTTAGATCCCATACCTTTATCATCTCTATAAAATCAACTTCCAACTTTCTCATACAATTCTACTCCTTTTAAATTATTTCTTTTTTGTGTCTGTAATGAACCCCTTCTTCCATGTGTTCAAAGAAATACTTAATTTGCTACACAAACTAGGAGAGTGAACAGGTAGATTTTTAACCTCTCTTTAGAAAGGGAGACAAGAATATATGTATTTTTATGCGCTGAAGTTATTGTGGCTCCAATATTTTCTGAAATTGATACCTGCAGCATTCAATCTTTCTCTTTGGTGACCCCAGCTATCATTGTCAACAGAAATGACAATCTGCTTGTCAACCTCCCATTTGGCTAACTGAAAGATAATTTGCACTTGAAGAACATTAAAAAAATGATCCCTGTAATAGGTATTTGCTTTTTAAAGGTTATTATGGTTTTCTTCCTAAAAGAAAATTTGAATTATGTAACCTTAAATTTAGAAGGAATCTCAGAAGTGATCAGTAAAATTCATTTAAAAGAAATGAGTAGTAATTCCCTTTACAAGGGGACATTCAAATTTCTTTCAAAGACCATCAATATCAAGGAATTAAAATCCATTCTAAGCAGTTCATTCCACTTTTTGACAGCTCTCATTCTGAGCTACCTACTGCCCATCAGTTTTATCCAGATAAATTAGTTTCTACAATCTATCCCCATTTTTCCTAGTTCTTCCCTCTCCAATTATGCAATTTTAATTGTTCTTCAACTGAGTGCTTTTCAGAACCTTAAAGACAGCTGCCATGTCTTCTTCAAGTCTTTTTCCAAGTTACATTTGCCAATTTTTAAGTCTGCAGATAAAAAAGAAAAATAGTCAGACAACAAAGATGTATTAAGCACTTATCATGTATCAGGCTATACTTTGGATATCCAAAGAAAGAGAAAAGATAATCCTTGACTTCAAATGTGATACAGCTAATAATATTGATTAGGTATTGTCCCCTAACTATCCCTGCAGACCTCTTTTTAACATGATCATTTTGTCATTGTCCTCCCACAAAATATATTCCATTTAAAATGAACATAAATACAAGAAAATTGGATTAATATTGAAAAGGAACTTAAAACTCAATTTTAAAAATTTGAACTTTATTCTATAAGCAAAGGGAAGTTATGGTAACTTTGTGATGAGGGAAATTATAAAATCGAATCTGTGTCTTAGAAATTCCAATCAAGTACTAGTTTGTAGGAGGTATTGGGGAGAAATTAAGACTGAAGTCTGGAAGACTGATTATAACAACTCAACAATTCAAGTGAAATGTAATGAGGGATTAAATTGTGAAGAGTAGACAGTGAAACTGAAAAAAAAAAGGAAAAGAAAGGAAATATGAGAAATATTTTTAAGGTTGAATCAGTAATGATTGATTTGGACATAGGTTGAGGAATCAATTATGACTCAATGATCTAAGAGGTTAAGTAATTCAGACAATGAATTTTTTTAAAAAAAGAACTAATGAAATTAGGAAGAAAAACGCATTTTGAGAAAATGATGGGATCATTTTTAAGTTAATTGCTTCTTATATTTGTATGTAATTTTAAACTTTGTACAACAGAGTGTTGGACAAATATCAGAAAGATTTGGGTTTGTATTCAAGCTAAGAATCATACTAACACCATGAACTTGAGTAAATCAGAGTAAATCAGCCTATCTGAACCACAGATTTCTCATAAAATTATCTAGCTTGCAAATAATGTTGTATGAACTGAGAGTATCTAGGAAATTTCTATATAAACCTTAAAACTTTATTTAAATATGAGCAATGATTATTAGAATTAGTATTTACATATCCAATCTTCATTAAATACGAAACTAAAGATTTCGCTTTTTAAAAAAAATTTACTGAAATGCTTAGTTGTAAATATTTAGCATCTTCAGGATATAGCATATATATATACATAACAATGGATGATTATAATTTTTAAAAAGCAATATTCTTCATTAGTAAAGTACAGAATGAGACAAAAGGTCTAAGTCCATATGGTGAATTATTGTTATTTCCAAAGTCCATAAGTTTTTTATGAGGTTATTCACATTTGCACAATAGTTGTTGCTATTTTAATTGAATCTATATAGATTTTTTTTATTAACAGATTTATAAAAGCATCCATTGTTTGCATAGCACTGTGGAAAAATGGAATAGAATAGATCTGTTTGAGGAATCATAGACTCCACTTTCACATAGCTTATTATCTTATGGTGACATATGACATACAAAATAATTATTAATAAAGAAAACATCCATAGGAGACATTCAACTAAAATATTTTTTATATTTTAGTTGAATGTCTCCTATGGACATGGAGTGTTTATATGTATGTGTAAGTACATGTGTATACCTTTGTGTACACATACATATGTGTGTGCAGATATATGTAAATCCCTAAAATAAAATTACCTGGCTATAATCAATTCTCTTCGCCCACTTTATGATACATTCAAAGTAACATATTTGCTTTTCCTTGCACTTAATCTCCTACTCTATTATCTTTGCATATATAGTACCCTGTAGTAGGAACCCTTCGAAGTTAGGTTCAAATTTCCCTTCCTGAATAAGGCCATTCCTAATGCTCACAGTTCTCTGTCTCATCATCATTCCCCCATATGTAATTATAAATACACACATGGAAATCATTTAACTTATTAAAATCTCAATCAACTCCCCTAAGATTCAAGATTACAGGGAAGATGCTAATATGAACCTGAAATAGGGCTTTCTCAATGAGAGCTGCTTCTTTGAATTAGGAAATCAAAGATTCAGTTTATATATATACATATTCAACCCAGGACATGACTTGGAATATAAAAAATAATTTATAAATTCTTTTTTGAATTAAATCAGTTCCATCATATAATATTCTATCTAGCCAGATTCAGCAAATCATTATTTTTAAATAATTAAAATATTAAATTTACTTTATTTCCCATTTTCTTTTAGGAGATTGCCTCCATACTGTATAAGTTTACCTTTTGGACTATATTCATTTTTAGTATTGATGTAATAGATTAGTAAAACTGTATATATAATGTGAGTTCTAAATGTGGAAAGAAATTTATTGAATAAAATATCTGTAAGCTAGATGTCTTTATTTGAATTTATTGATATTTTCTAATGTTAATTTATGTAAATTTCTATGTGCCATGTAGCTGCAATGACAGATTCTTATTAATAAGAATTATGTTAATAATATTGATCAGCATTTGCACAGTAGTATGTCAGGTTTGCAAATCTCTTTTATAGTTTTATCTAAAGTGCTGCTTTATGATACCACATCTCATCTACAAAGAAAATTTTGCTCCCTTGACTGACCCTGGAAACTACTGTTGTTTTGAACCTTGTTTTAGTGCAGAAGAATAGAGTCACTGCAATGATCTTAACTGAATTCTCCACATTCTCCCCAACAATCCAATTATAGATGAATGACAATGTCAGTATTGGAACTATAATCTGATGTTTACTGTTTTTTTTTTTCTAAAGTCCATGCAGATGGATGTTCAAATGTTTACAGAAAGTCTGCTTCATGAGACTATAGCAGCTACCTGGACAATTTTTTGGATCATTGCAGAAACTGAATGGCAATTTTTTTTGTAAAATTCAAAGGTATTCTAAACTGGAATTCATATAATTTTGACACTTTACTGATTAATTCAATAAATTTGACTACAATTCTGAATATCCTTGCCTTACGTTTACACAGTATATATCCTCTCTAATAACAAGAAGCATCAAAATATTTTTGTGATAACATTGGCAGGCAAACTTCCCTCCATAGCTTGTTATTACAGAATAAAACAAGTGGTTAAAATGGTTATGTCTTTTGTTCTTCATAGTTATCTGTGTTTTAACAGATTCTTTGAAAACAGAAAATCTTATATAAGAAAAGAAAGAAAACAAAATGAGGGATTAGAGTCAGGGCTTAAGAGTCAGTAGAATGTCAAAGTTAAAATTACAATAGTAGTTATAGTAATTACTAAAGTTTATCAGAATCTAGATTGTAATGTCCAGGCAAGATTTCTGGAGGATCTCTGGATCGGTCTTGGTTTTTTGGTGGAGAAGTAAGAAAGGCAGGACAGCCACCATGAGACAGGCCAAAGATGAAGTCCAGAGTCTGGAATCTAGTGTCTTGAGTCTTCTCAGTGTCTATGGCTGAGACTTCTGTGTCTGAGACTCCCTTAAATACCTCAATATAATTATATTACTACAGCACACTGAGCATGCACCGACTGTTGGGAAAGCTATTACATCACCATATCATATTAAGTATATGTTTAGAGAACCATTATCTCACATTGAGTAAATGCTTAACTATAAACACCTTGCTGTCCTTGATTTAGGTACACATTTTCAGAATTCAAGACCTTTACATCTCTCACTTTCTTTTGTTTTAGAACATAGGGACTGACTTCTTAGAAAGGGAGGTAAAAACACCAAAGGGAAATGGAGATTCAAACCAGATAGTGTTAACAGGTTTCCTCTAGGCTGAAATTGAAACAGGTATACATAAATCCATCAGCATGGGAGATATTAAACAAGCACATAGTAATATAACACAGACTTGTAGTGACATGGGAATAACATGAATCAATATTATGAATTACACATATCCATAAGTCCTAGAAGGGGGGTATATAAATAGCAATCTCACATACACCTCCTTCAGCAGCCAAGAGAGAATCCAAGACCTATCTATTGTCCATTGCATCATGTGTCAGGAAATACAATGATTCCTACAGATTTTAAAGTCTTGCAATAGTCTTATCATGTCTCATTGAATCCAATGATTACTGTTGGTTTGATAATTTTTTGATGTTCATGAGTCAATTGCCATAATATTGGATTAACATCCATGCTGTTGCAGGTTTTTTGTTTTTTAGTCAGAGATGGAAACATATAATGTTTCTTGGGTCATCTCCTTCATTTCAAAGGTCTTCTTCTTCTCTCTATAATGGACAAGACTCATACAGCATGTTGGCATCCATCTGATTCCTTTCTCCATTTGTAGAGATTCAAGCAAACCATCTGCCCCAGTTAACCTATCTGGTCCCTTACATTAAACACTTTCTGGATATTGTCATATCACCTGGCGATTATCTAAAGATAGTGGAGCTCCTCTCACTGGACACTGGCCTTCTAAGGTGTGATATAAAATCTGTCTGTCAGAGCCAGTATATCTCTATGAAAAATCAAAAAAAATTGATAGTATAAACAGCTAAATATAAAAGTTCTCTAGGGTTACCTGTGGCTCCCCCTTTCTTTTGTTTTTGGAGGAGTGTCTTGAGGTTTCTGTTTCTCCTTTCTACTATTGCCTGTTCTTGAAGATTAAAAGATATGCAAGTGGTGTGTAAAATCTGAAACCGTGCACAAAAGTATGCAAAATGTTTAGAAGTATATGCAAGTCCATTGTCTATTTTTGTTGCTTATGGCACACCCATAATTGCAAAAGCTTGTATAAGGAATTCAGTGACCTCTTGGGCTTTCTCTTTTGCTGTAGGTATTACAAAAGTAAATCCTGAAAAGATGTCTTTTACAAAATGGATAAAAGATAGATGACGAAAAGATTTATAAAGGGTCACATCCATTATCCAAATTTCATCGGATCTCAAAATGTGAGGTTTTTTCCCCTGGAAGGAATGTAGTAGCATGGAAAGGAAGGGAAGCTGTACAGTCTTTTACTATGCTCCTAGGTTCCTCTTTTGTTGTCCAAAATTTCAAATGTAAAGCTCAAGCAGCCTGATGATACTTAGAATGAGATTCTTGGACTGCCTAAAATAAAGGAATATTGGTTAACATGGTTAGAAGGCTATCTGCCTTTGAATTCCCATCAAAAATAGGACCTGGAAGTCTACTATGAGACTGGACATGCAAGATATAAATCTTAACTGGATGCTTTCTCACTTTCTCTTGAAGTTCCTTAAAGAGCTGATATATAATAGAAGCTACACATTTTATTGGGGCTGTGGCAATTCTTTGTACCACACCTACTGAATAGGCCAAATCAGACATTAAATTTACATCTCCTGGAAAATAAGAGCAAGATTGATTGCATACAATTCATTCTGCTGAGTGGACTGAAAAGGAGTTCTGACTATTCTCTTTATAGTTAAGTCACAAGAGTATACAGTGCAAATGTTCTGTTTGAATGCATCTCTAAAGATAGATGGTCTGGTAAGAAGAATCTTAGAAACATTTTCTTCAAAATTCCATTGCCAATTATGTAATAGCCAGGTTATCTTTAATGGAGACACGTGTGAAATTTGGAGCTGTGGCCAATAAAATTTGCCACTCTGAGATGGTTTCACAGCAGACATTAATTTGTGCATTGGTATAAAAGTTGTATATCTTGTCAGGTCTTACCCCAGATAATTGCACTGCTCGCTTAATGGCCTTTAATAAGATTCTAGCCACAATCACTGGGTAAAGAGTAAGGCTTTATTCTGGTTGTGCTGGGAACTTCACCCACTCTATCACAGTGTGTCCTTGATGAAGAACTGCTGTGGTGGCTCTTTTGTAGCAAAAACTGATATTTCCAAGGGTTTTTGAGTAACTCTTTCAACCACATTGGATAAAGCCAGTTCAACTTCTCTCAAAGCTTCTTGAGTTTGATTTGTCAATTGATGTGGTGAGTTTAAAACATTGTCTCCCCTAAAATGTCATATAATGGCTGTAATTAATAGGTAGTTAAATCTAATACTGTCCACATTCATTGGATATCCCCTATCAATTTTTGAAAGTCATGTAAGGTGTTCAACTTCTCTGTTCTTAAAGAAAGTTTTTATACTGTAAGCACCTTAGGCTATACTTCATATTCTAAATATTGAAAAGCAGCATTGGAATTTTTCTGTAGTTATCTGAAATTTGTAGTTCCTCAGTGTTTCTATGGTCTTTTATAGACATGCTTTTAACATTTGCTCCTCAAGTGCACATCCCAAGATATCATCCATGTAATGTAAAAACATAACTTTTGGAAATGCTTTTCTTACTGGAGCTAGAGCAGCAGCCACATGTATTGACACATTTGATACAAAAATAGGGCTATTTTTCATTCCCTGTGTCCCTGTGGCAAAACTGTCCATTCATATCTTTTATAAGGCTCAGCTAAATTAATACTAGGCACTGAAAAAGCAAATCTTTTCATATCCTCCTTATCAAGAGGGATAGAATTGAAACAATCTTTAATGTCTATAACCCAAAAGCCATTCTCTAAACAAATGATGAGAAGATGAAAGTCCAGGGTGAAAAGTTCCCATAGTTTCCATCTGTTCATTTACTTTTCTTAAATCAATCAACATCCTCCATTTTCCATATTTCTTTGTTACAACACATACAGGAATATTCCAAGAATTTAGAGAAGGTTATAAGTGTCCTTGGTCAAGTTGCTCCTGTACTATATCTAATAAGGCCTGAATTTTATCATTTGCTAAGGGCCACTGTTCTACCCACACTGTTGTATCTGTTTTCCATTGAATGGGAACAGCTGAGAATGTAGGCAGGCCTTCAACAACAGCCCTGCCTAAAAAACTGAAGTACTCAATTGTAATTGTAATTGTTGTAAGATGTCTCTTCTCTATAGATTGATAAGGATTTTTTCAACTACAAAAGGAGCAAAAACTGCTGTTTCACCTTCAAATATCCATCTCAAAGGGTAGCAAATTTAGGTGCTATTGATCCTCCTATTCCAGACATATAGGTATCTGCTTAAATATTTAGCCAATAATTGGGCCAATTGGCACCTCTAATGACTGTATGATCTGCACATATGTCTACCAACCCTTTCAATGGTATGCCATTTACATAGATAGTGACCATAGATCTGTCAGCTGTAACAGCTGCAGTCCTAAATATTCCTGGATTCTATTGTGGGAGTCTGGGCAAATATCAACAAATTGCCTATCAGGAGTGTGTATCAATAAAGCTGATGCTACTACTTCTCTTGGATGATATCACACATTGTCTACCTGTATTAGTGACTGGAATATTAGCTACACATCCCCCAGTTTCCCAAATCAGTGTATGAATGGACACTGTTTTGTAAGCTCTCTCAGGAGGTTAAATGGTCAAGCCTACTGTGCCTTGAGGCAAAGGATCTATAGGCCAGACAGACAAATTTCACCTCTCCAGGAGATATCTCAGTAGTCCCAGCTGTATACAACTCTATTCTCCCCAACTACAATCCCTTTCTCCCATGAAGTTGATTCTCAGCTGATTGATCATGTTGGAGTACTGAGCTTCTAAAGACTCTATGGATGTAACATCAGCTGCCATCATGCCCCAGTTGTTTTTTGCCTGGGACCCTGGAGCCGAGCCGAGCCCCCACTTCCCATTTCCCTGAATCAATCTACATTCTGATACTCAATGGAATTCTTTATTACATTTTGGTCATAGGGTTTTGGGTCTTGTTTGCCCGCCCTATTTTTTCACTCTATTTTTCTGCCAACATCTAGCTTTCAAGTGCCCTATTTTACCACACTGAAAGCATTGACCAGTCTTTCTGGAAGCCCCTTGTCTTCCCATGTTCAGATCTTAAAAATTCTATATCATAGACTAGGTATAAAAGCTATTTATGCCCACTGTTGCACAGCATCTTATGATCTCATCTAAAGGAGCATCCTTGTGTCATCCTAGTATAATTCTTCTACAAACCTCATTAGCATTTTCCTTAGCAATTTGTCTTATCATAATTTCCGTTGCTACATTTTCACCAATAGTTCATATGACAGCTGTCTGTTGACATCCCACAAAATCAGCAAAGAGTTTATTTAGACCTTGTGCTATTTTCATGAAGGCTTCCCCTCTATCTTGTCTTTTCTTACTATTTGCCCCATTTCGTGTGAAAAACGAAAGTGAATAATTTAGCCCTTACCAAAATTTCCTGCTTGTCTATTTTAATACTCACCCTATTTCCAAGTCACAGGGACTTCTCCACTGAGCTTACTATGGTGTCAGTAGCACTGATTTATGCCCTGCTTTGCAAGGCCCTGAATTTCTGGGGCCCCATGTTTGGGGTCCAAAATGTGATGTCTGGGCTAGCTTTCTGGAGGATCTCTAGATGGGCCTTAGACTTTAGATGAAGACATGATGAATGCAGGACGCCCACCACAAAAACAGATCAAATATGGAGTTTGGAGTCTTGAGTCTTCTCTGTGTCTGTGGCTAAGACATGTCTGAGACTCCCTTAAATACTTCAGTACAATTATAGCACTACAGCACTGAGCATGCACCAACTGTTAGGAGAGCCATTATATCACCATATCACATTAAGTACGTAGTTAGAGAACCATTATCTCACACTGAGTAGGTGCTTACCTATAAGCACCTTGCTGTCCTTGATTCAATTACACTTTTTCAGAATTCTGGCCCTCTACACTAGATATTAAGTTCATGGGAGGAAATAATATAAAGCAGAATAAAATATTAGCAAAAGTTCAATCTTCATTTGATATCCAGTCATATGTCTATAAAATAGCCCTATGAGTCCATCAAACCCAGAATTTCCATTTAAGTAAAAGCAAGACGATAAATAAATAGAGGAAAAAATAAAATGAAGAATTTGAGCATACACAGTATCTGGAAGATATTACACATGATTTGGCACAAGGAGTCTGGGATTTAAGAGCAGAAAGATTAGATATTTGGTTAAGACAAATTAAATAAATGGATCAAAAAGATTCATTATGTCAGATGTTATGCTATATACTAGAGATTTTAAAAAGTAGGTCAATCATTTATTAAACTTTTATTAACTACCTATTACTTCTACATTGCAAAAAAATCTGAAAAAAAAGTTCTTTCTCTCAAGAATCTTAAAATCTAACAGGGGAAAATACATAAAAGGAAATGAAAATAATGGTGGATACAAAGGAAAGGAGAACATTAGATGGTTCCAGGGAAAAGATGGAAAAATCCAAAGATTAAAAAGCTGAAGGGGTGTTTGGCCTTAGAGTATACCTTAAATGGAAGTTTGGAAAGGAGGTCTTTATTCTGACCTCCAGTCAATGGAATCCCAAAGGCAGAAAATATTGGTGAAATTATGAGTACCACCTGATGTGATTTTGCAGAAGGATTAGGTCCCTGATATTAAAGACCCTAGAGGCATGAGAAGAAGTCCCCTTGAGTATATCCAGGTTAAAAATATATATATATAGAAAGTCAAAAACATAGTTCCTGATGTCATAAAAATTTACAATTTAAGGGAAAATAGCATGCAAATTTCAATCTATGTGCAAAGAGAATATGTATTTTTTTTTTATTTTTACTAAGGTAATGCCAGATGGAAGTAGGTAAGATTCTGTATGTGTAGGTATAAAGTAGGAAATTCTTCTGTAGAAGGAAAAAAGAAGCAAGAATATCTAAGGGTCAGGTTTGAAGGTGTAGGTTTTCTAGGCATGAGGAGCAGCCAGGACAAAGGCACATAATAAGGAGATAAGATAGTATGTGCAAGAACCAGAAAGAAGAGTAGCAGGATGATAGAGTAGATGGAAAATATAGTCATAATCATTAATTCATCAACATCATCATTTTAGCTGTTTATTTTTGCTTACTATGTGCCAAACATACTAAGTGCTTCACAATTATTATCTCATTTGATCTTCACAACAATCCTAAGAGATAGATACTATTTTTATTTCTGTTTTAAAGATGAGGAAAATGATGCAAACAGGAGTTAAGTGATTTTCCCATGGTAACATGGCTAGTAAATGTCTGAGTCACAATTTGAACTCCTCTTCCTGTCTGTAGGATCATTGTCACTTAACTCCCAAATGATACCTTATATTTGATCCTAAACTTAATAAAGAGCCAGTAGAATTTATTCAGTAGAGAAATATCATGATCAGATTTTACCTGAGGAAACTCACTTTGACTGCTAAATGGAGAATAGAATGGAGTAGAATGGGGAAAAGATCAGAAGTCTATCTAAAGTCATCCAGCCAAGAATTAGTAAAAGCATGTGTGACTGACAGGAAATATGAATCCAAACAAAAAGCTATTACAGTAATCTAAGCTAAAATTATTGAGTATCTGTGTGAATAGAGATAAGGATTGTAAAGGTGAAAATGATAAGATTTGATTCTTTTAAAAAATGGATATTTGGGGCTAGTGTTTATGATGTATTTAGGATGACACTAATACTTCAAGATCTAATGCCTAGGATGATGGTGGTGTTCTCAATAACAAAAGGGAAATTGAGAAGAGAATAGCTTGAGGAGAAATATAATAAGTTATATGTTGAATCTGATGAGTTTAAATTTTCTAAGGCACATCAGATTATTTATGTCTAGCAGGAGAGTAGTAATGTCAAGTCGAGTAAAGTCAACAAGCATTTACTAATTATAGACTATGTGCTAGGGCACTGTGCTAATCAGTGTGATTAATGCTCAGCAGAGAGATCAGAGCTGTATATATAGTTGTGGGAATTATTTGAATAGTGATGATAGTTTAAATCATAGGAGCTAACACAATCAAGGGAGATTATGGGAACTGGGGAAGAAAAATAAACCCAGGACAAACCATTGGAATTTACCTATCAAACAACCAAGGATTCTGAAGAAAGTCTGTCAGACAGGGAGGAGAGTCAGGAGTAAACACTCTGTCTCTGTCTCTCTGTCTATCTCTCCTTTCTCTCTCCTTCCCTTCCTCCTCTCTCCCTCCTGTCTTTCTCTCCCCGCCCTCTCTCTTTATTTCTCTCTCTCCTTATCTATCTCTGTCTTTGTCTCTGTCTCTGCCCCCTTTCTCTTCCTCTCTCTCTTTCTCATACACATATGACATTATAGACATATACATTATATATAATGCACATTATATATATATATATGCATTACTAAATATTTATTAAGTGCCTAGTATATATACATAGTATGCAAATATGAAAAAGATAGTTAGTTATTTCAAGAAACTTAAAATCTAATAAGGAATAAAACAAATAAAAGGAAGCTGAAAGGATGGCAGTTGGTGAGGGGAGAGGAAGATAGATGGTTCTAGGGGAAAATGAAAAGATACAAAGATGTACAACTGAGTAGGAAATGAAGGGCTGTTTAATTCTAATATTAGGTCCCTGTTGCTTAAGTTCCTGAAGGCATGAGTGTATCCCTGTTAAAAAAAAATGAAAAGTCAAAACCATAGTTCCTGTTGCAATAAAATTTATAATTTAAAGTAAAACAGCATGCAAATCACAATCTATGTACATAGAATATACATGCTGTGTATGTTAAATAAGGCAATCCTAGAAGGAAATACATAAATACATATATTGTTATATTTTATATATAATGTTTTTGTGCGTATGTGTATATTAGAGCAAAGAGCTTGCAGAAATGTCAAGAAGGATGAAGACAAAAAAAAGTCTCTTTAGATTTTATCTACTTATGAAATGGTAACATTTAGTAAACATCTATTAAAAGTAAATCACAACACTCACTTCCTCCAAGAGGTAATAGACTTAAAATACAGAATAAGATGTGAACATTTGACCATGACTAATAGCTGCACGCATTGCTGCACTATGTATTTTCATTGTGAGGGTTTTACTCCACTCTTTAAACACTTGGTTCTTGCCAACACCATCACTACTGAACTGGTTACATTCTTCTCCCTTCTGCCATTTAACTTCTTTATGGAAACTTATTACACTCTCCTTTGTCTCCATTCCATTGCCCTTTTAACCAATCATTGATCTTGTCCTGTCAAAACCCAGCCTTAAATTAGTCACATTATCTGCTTTCTTTGCTCCTACTAATGCTGCTGGACCAAATTAAATAAAAACATATGATTTGGTTCATATGAATTTATTTTACATAATCTCAGTTGGTCCTCCATTGCAGCAAGGCAATCTTTCAAATTCATTTTTCACCACCCCACTTATCTCTTTAAGCCTGTCATTGTATCCCTCCTCCTTTTTCATAGATGAAAACTTTGATGAGAATCCTGACTCATATTCCACTGAAAATAATGAGGCAATTTTCCAGGAATACTCTGTTATACTTTGTTCCTCATTTTATATGATATACATACCTGTGGGTCCTCTTTTGTCTTTCACCCTGTTTCACATAAAAAGGTATACCTTCTTCATGTTAAGGTAAATCCCCCTAAATGCCCAAGTGATGGATATCCTGTTTTCTTGTTTTGTCAGATTGCCCCTTTTTTCATCACAAAGATCTTTTGTTTATCTTCAATTTCTCCCTATCTACTGGATGATCCCTTATTGGTCTAGAGAAAACTGCCAGTTTCCTTGATCCTCAAAACAAACCAAAAACCAAAAAACAAAAAAACCAAACCCTTCCTGGATCAGTCCATCCTCCTCAGGTAGTTCTATATATTTCTTCTCAATGTCCTGGGTAAACTTCTTGATAAGTCTTTTATATAAGATATCTTCAAATCTTTTTCTTTTATTCTCATTAATTGTATGTAGTCTGGTTTTCAATTTAAATTTAAATAAAATTACTCTCTCCAAAATTACTACTGCTCTCTTTAATGCCAAATATAATAACCTTTTCTCAACTCTAATCTTTGGTGACTACAGTGTTACTTTTGATGTAATTGAGCATACTGTTTTCCTTGATTTTCTTTCTTCTATAGGTCTGCTCCTATTTGTGGATGATGTAACTTTGTTGAGTTGCTAATAGTTGGTGTCCCCCAAAAGTTCTGAACTTTCTCTTTTGCTCTTTCACAATTACTTTGCTTGGTGATTTCTTCAGCTCAAATGGATTTAATTACCATCTCTAATTTGATAATTCTCAGATTTACTTATCCATCCCTTACTTCTCTCCACACATCAAGATCTCCAACTGCCTATTGGATATTTTGAATTGCATGTCCTACAGACATCTTTAACATAATGTATATAAAATTAAATCGATCTTTCCTTTAAAAACACTCCCCTTTTCTGATCTTCCCTATTACATGTCATTCATCCTCTCAACCATTCAACCATCTCAAGTCAATCATTCTTGACTCATTTTCTCTGACCACTTATATGCCCCCTTTGACCAAATCTTATTGATTCTACTTTTAAATCATCTCCCATATTTGTTCCCTCTTCTTCTCTGACAATGCTATTGTCACCATCCTGGAGAAGGAACTCTTCACCTCATGCTTAGACTATTGACATAATTGTCTAGTTGATCTCCTTCCTTTAATGATTGCATTTTCTTGTTAGCAATCTCTTCACCTGCATATGAACAGACAAACACACACAGACACACACTCATACATACATGTACACATATGAATCCCTAGACTTTTACCAAAAGAATAACATTCAGGAAGAAGAAAAAAAAACTTGAAAACTGATTAAATTTTACCTAGGAAAAAAGTATCTTAATTTATGTCTCACATGTGCATAGCTTAGAGGTACTCACAAAGCCATTTCAAAAAATAAACTGTATAGTAAAAGAGTGAATCTGGTAGAAGTCTGCACATTTACCCAAGAAGTATGTGGCTATTTAACATAATAACCTCATATGATAAACTGCATCCTGTGTAATTTCCTTTTTAGTGAGAAAGAAAACACCATTCTTCCTTATATTTCTTAAGTCTTAGAGACACATAAAAATGAAAGCCTCAAAAATAGTTTATCCCAACCACGTAGTTTTTAACAACTTAAAAAAAAAATTCAGCATAGTGACTTGTAGCTACATTGTAAGAATTGTCTCCCTTTACCTCTCTGGAGAATTATAGGTGCATAACTCTTAATTACAGTATTTGTAAAGCATTACTAAGGAGTTAATCCAATTTGGATATAAAATATATCAATATATAGATGGATCGATAGATAAATCTATCAATTGATCTATCTATATAGATATATATCTAAATATATATAATACACACCTTCCATTAAAGGGTAAAGAGTTATGCCATATCATCCATCCATTTTTCTGGGTTTCTCATATGAAACATTTGTTCTGGGGTAGAAAAACAACCTGAAATTATGACAAAAGTGAAAATTAGGATTTCTGTGTGTGATGGCACAAAATTGTAATGAGGCCAATGTTATCACTAGAATTTAAGACTTTTGAAATGTAGAAGGGCTAGGCTAGACCTAATCAGGTGCCTGCACTTCACTTAGTAAGAATATTACAGGGTGCTGGGAGCACAAGGGCAACAGAATTGAGGAAAGAGTCCAAGTTAATAAAATAGAGTGGGGTCAAAACTTCAGAATCAATCAGTATTAGGATCTGAAACTTTACTTGCCACAGCCTGAAAAAAATATAGCTGATTTCAAACTTCCAAATTTCAATTAAAAAATAAAATATTTTCTTTTAAATACTTTAGTCCTACTTTATTCTATTTTAGATATTAAACATTACTATAAAATTTAAAATGTAAAATAACTTTTTTTTCTGGAATCTAGCTTATTATTTATTATTTTGGATGTTGATATGTTGAGGCAAAGTACACCCTCAAGCAAATTACATTATTGCTCCCTTCTGCTCTTCACATTGATTTTATGCACACACACACACACAAAAGCATCACAAGAACCTAATCCCCTTTATTCCTCCCCAAAATTAAGACTTTGCTTGGTTTGGGTATCTGTCTTCATATACAGATTTGCCTTAAGCCAGTTCTATAGATTTTTAGTATAGCTTAAATTCTCAAAGGCAAATAGCCATTTAGTCCCCACTTCAATTTGGTTGTATAAAGAACTAGCCCTAAAGTGTGTAAAGTTTTTGTGAATTATGAATATTGGGCTTCAATTTCACCTTTCTTTTCTTTCTTTCTTCTTTCCTTCCTTCCTTCCTTCCTTTCTTTTTTTTTTACATACTTCTTTATATATTCACTTGTATGCATATATATGTATATGTACACATATACAACTATGCATATGCTTGTCAAATGCATAGCATATAGTAAGTTCTTAGTAATTACAGACAGATATGTAGTACAGAGGTAAAATAAACAGAATGTGGACCTAGGAATACCTGAGTTCAAATTCAGCTTCAAATACTTATTAGTTGTGTGACTCTGGACAAATCATTTAACCTCTGTTTGTCTTACCTTGGGCAAGTAATATAATTTGTTTGTCTCAATTTCCTCATTTGTAAAATAGAAACAATAGTTTGGTTGAGAGAATAAAATGAGAAACTTTAATGTACTATTTAATGCTAAAACAATAATAGCAATAAACATAAATGTTTTTGTTGAATTACATAGAGCATAACATGTCAGTAAGCTCAAGCATAAAAGTATTTACTTGAATCATTTCAAAGTAACGTCAGCTACAGATCTTAAATATAATGAGTGCTTTCTTGAGATATATGTATGTAAAAGGCTTTGTAAATCTTAATATGCTATATACATATTGAATATTATTACTATTATTAGTAATTAACAGTGCAAAAGTCTAGGGGTAGCCTTTTGCATAAAATATAATGAGTGCATAGATTTCAAGTTTTGTAGTTAGGGAGATCTGAATTCAAATGTCAATATCTAATACACACTAATAATATGATCATGATTATTGACCATTTCTATAAAGTATGGGTATTCAAGGAAGACTAACATCTCTGGTGCCAAACTATTTCAGGCCTGTTTGTCCAACTTTGGTGTCTCTACCTGTCATGCTCATCTTTGATTCTAAGAAGTTGCAGAATGCCCACACACCCTTAAACTATGTCAGTGCATGGGCTAAATTAAGTTACCAATGGGCCTCAAACACATCAGTGAGTTTCTGTGGTGTCTTCCCACGCATATATGTGGGATAATAAGAACAATTTGTTCCAAAAACCATGAAGGCAGTTAAAGCACACACAATGGACCACTGAGTATTTGGTCAGACTTTGAAGACACGAAAAACATCCACAGTTATCTTGGACTATGGCCTATCATCTTGATTTTTGTCTTTCCATAATTTTCAGTGAGTGGGGAAAAGAGAGTGGAGTTGATGACTTTGTGCAACTATTTCACTTAAATAAATTCAGTTTACTGCATGTTGTAACATGTAGTCAGTCCTTTGTAGGCTGTTAACAAATGTGTAAAGACTTTTTAGTATTATTTAATGTGAAAAATTCCAACATGACAGTAATTGCTGACATTGTATTATGTCACAAGAAAGAAAAAAATCTTAATATAACATTGGACTTTATTAATAATCACATAAAACCTGTTATTATATAATCAGGTCAAAGATTCTTGTATTTTGCATTGAAGATGAGATAATTCTCATTTAAGATAACAATGTTATGTATGCTTCTGTGTGTCATTTTAAGCAAAGTTGAAAGGACTGATATGAATGTTGCCAGGGTAAAATTGAAATGAATTTGATAATGAAGATCATGAGTTACAGTTACAATCTTGGCTATTGTCACATTGATGGCTGGTGTTCAAAAATTGAGAAAAATCTCATTTAATGACCCATTTGGTCATTAATGTGATTTTAAAAATGATCGAGAGGGCATAGGTTTGATTTATTTTTAAACTGTTTTGTAATTTCAGCTTTTTGTATACTTTCATATAGTTTATGACCATTTCTTGACAAGCTGATTGGCTTGGTGGACAGAGAACTGGACTGTTAATCAGTAAGATAGGTATTCAAGTCTTATTTATGATATGTACTAGAATACACTAGAATAGCTTGGACAAGGCATTGAACTCTCAATGCTCTGGATTGGTAGTTCTCAAAATATGCTCTGGGGACTCCTAGGATACCTGAAAAACTTTCTGAGAGTTTTCAAAGTTAGAAATAATGTTCTAGAGCAATAAGGTAGCATGGTGAATAGAGTTCCAAGCCTGTAATCAGGAAATGGCAAATCATTCTTTTGTCAAAAAACATCTTTGCCAAAAACAAAAAGAAAATCTCAAAATACTTGTTCAATCATTTCAGTTGTGCCTGACTCCATTGCTTCAGTTTGTGCTTTGCTCTCAAAGATACTGGAGGGTGTAATGTTCTGGTTCAGCTTTTTGGAAGTCTTTGGACCAGCCTTCATTTCAGCAGATGAATCACTAGGAGAATAGCCAGGGATAAAGTCCAGATTCTTTATTGTCTCCTGGTCTGGGGCTCAGCTAGCTTTCTGGAGGCCCTTCAGACCAGCCTTGATCTTAGTGGGGGAAGCAAGAGGACAGGCCAACAACCACAGTATTGGGAGATGGAGTGAATGTCTCTGTCTGAGTTTGTCTCAGCTTATATACTCTATTGTAATTGCATTATCATAGATCTGAATCTTGTAGAATAGGTGTCAATCTTGTAGGACTATATTAAGTACTAAGTACACATACCGAACTAGAGAATTATTAATCACCATGCCAAAATATCAATTCCACTGAGTTAACATCTTATTTCAGAATTTTGGCCTATTACATCTCCTGCTTTCTTTTGTTTTAGAACTTAGGTGGTCACATCCTTCCTTCTCAGGGAGGTGAGAACCCCAAAAAAGGAGGTGATCATGCCCTTCCTGACTTCTCAGAAAAAGGGGTAAAAACACCAAAAGAGAAGGTGATCACAACCTCCCTGCCATATCCCGAAGGGAGAGGAAAACACCAAAGGGAAATGAGGAGTCAAACCAGATTTTGTTAGTGGGTTTCTGACGTGTCTAACTTTGGAACAGATATACATAAATCTATCAACATAGAAGGTATTACATAAGCACATAGCAATATAGCACAACATGCATCAACATGAAGAATTATACATGTTCATAAGTCCTAGAAATAATCCCAAATCAATCTATTATCCATTACTTCATGTGTCAGGGAATCCAATGATTCTTGCTGGTTTTGAAGTTCTGTAACAGTCTCATTATCAGCCATGCTCTTTCAGTGTCAGATTTTTTTTTAGGTCTTCTCTCTCTTTTTCTGTCTCTCTACAATGGACAAGGAAAATATGCTTCATTGGTACCCATCTGATTCCTTCTCCATCTTAGAGAGACAAGCAAACCCTCTCCCCCAAATAGTTAACCTATCTGGTCCCTTCCATTCACCACTTTCTGGATTTTTTCCCATCACCTGGCAATTACATTGGAGTTGCTTTGCACTGGACATTGTTCTTCTGTTGGGTTAAAAAGCCTGTATTCTCTCCAATTATAATCCCTTTCCCCTATCTGATTCCTTCTCTGCTGATTGATCATATCAGAGTATTGAACTTCTAAAGATTCTCTGAGTGTAAACTTGGCTGCCATGCCCCACCTGTTTTTTTTTTCATGTGGCCCTGGAGTTGGGCCCCGCCTCTTGTTTTCCTGAGTCAATCTACATTCTGAGGCCCAGTGGAAGCCTCTGTTGCATTTTGGGCATTGGATTTTGGGTGTTGTTCTCTCACCCTGTATTCTCACTCTATCTTTATGCCAACATTGAACTTTCAGATGCCTTACTTTATCACATTGAAAGCATTGATGAGTTTCTCTGGAAGTCCCTTGCCATGAGGGACCCTGTATTCCCATGTTTTGCATCATAGCCTGAATACAAAAGGCATTTGTGCCCATGGTGGCATAGCATTTTAAGATCTCCTCTAAAGGAGCATCTTTGTGTAGTCCTAGTATAATTCTTCTACAAACCTCATTAGCATTTTCAATCTTGTAGAACTATATTAAGTACTAAGTACATGTATTGAACTAGAGAACTATTATTAATCACCATGCCAAAATATCAATTCCACTGAGTTAACACCTTTCTCCAGAATTTTGGCCCATTACAGGAGTGCTTCATTCTTTTCTTCCCTTATTCATTTTATAAATGTTTTTTTTTTTTAATAGCCTTTTATTTACAGGATATATGCATGGGTAACTTTACAGCATTAACAATTGCCAAACCTCTTGTTCCAATTTTTCACCTCTTACCCCCCCACCCTCTCCCCTAGATGGCAGGATGACCAGTAGATGTTAAATATATTAAAATATAAATTAGATACACAATAAGTATACATGACCAAAACATTATTTTGCTGTACAAAAAGAATCAGACTCTGAAATATTGTACAATTAGCTTGTGAAGGAAATCAAAAATGCAGGTGTGCATAAATATAGGGATTGGGAATTCAATGTAATGGTTTTTAGTCATCTCCCAGAGTTCTTTTTCTGCGCATAGTTGGTTCAGTTCATTACTGCTCCATTAGAAATGATTTGGTTGATCTCGTTGCTGAGGATGGCCTGGTCCATCAGAATCATCATATGCTCAAAAAGTTATCGAACTGTGCTTACCCTTTGATCCAGCAGTGTTACTACTGGGATTATATCCCAAAGAGATTATAAAGAAGGGAAAGGGACCTGTATGTGCACGAATGTTTGTGGCAGCCCTTTTTGTAGTGGCTAAAAACTGGAAACTGAATGGATGTCCATCAGTTGGAGAATGGCTGAATAAATTGTTGTATATGAATATTATGGAATATTACTGTTCTGTAAGAAATGACCAACAGGATAATTTCAGAAAGCCCTGGAGAGACTTACATTTTATAAATGTTCAACCAGACTATTAGTTCTGACTTAACTTAATTTTCTTTTTTCCTAGAAATTTCAAAATTTATTTGATTAAATCTGCAGAAATTTTTAAATAAGTCTAGAAAAGAAATTACAAAGAAAACATTTCATTTCAGGTGAAGTATTAGGGAAGGTTTGCAGACAATACAAAAAATAGGATCAAATATGTAGAGAGAGGAATTTTGAATGCAAAGAACATTGGAATTGGAAATCAAATGTTAGTCCCAATATGTGTATTAAACATTATTAAGCATAAATAATTAAGTAAGCCACTTGGATTTTATATGCTATGGTTTCTCCTTCTGTAAGTACCCAGATGGGTGCTTTGATGTCAAAACCTGTCAGTCCTAATTGGGAAAGCAATGACTTACCTTAGAGTAGGGCTGCAGATAAAATGAATCAAAGAGATGTGTTTGTCATTAGTTCCAATTTGTGCACATTGTAATTACAGCTTAGAAAGTATCATCATGCACATGAAGAATTGAAAGAATTATTGATTTTAATTTGGATCTTTCAATCACACTTCTAATGTCAGACATTGACTTTTTTCAGGAGGATTTTTGGATGGGAAAGACAGATATAAACAAGAGTTCCTTTACAATTAGATTTTGGCCCAAGTAAGATATTCACCAACCAATTATCTGTTCTCTTTCTCTTTGAACAAAGAGCAATGGACTAAAGGGAAAAGATGTCAGCTTAGAAATAAGAATTTCTGAATAAAGGAAATTATGAATTAGAATAGTTTCTTTAGCATTATGGAAAAAAAATGGATTGCTGCCTAGAGGAGGGTGAGGAATAGATAAAGCTTCAAGGGTACTTTTTGAGTTTATGATTTGAAGTTTGAAGTTGAAAAGGAAGATTCAGGTATGGGAATTCACAATCACTATCTTTTTCCCAGCAATCTTTTCAGAAGTAGCAAAAGAAACACTCTGGGATCAGAAACCTTAGTTCAAATTAGATACTTACTTTTTTTTTTTTTTTTTGGGCAAGACACAACTTCATTGGGTCTTATTTTCTTACAAATCTCACTGATCTTTCTTCCCTTAATTGTAGGGCTATAATTAGAAACTTTAAAGATTTTTTTTACTCTAACTCTATAATATTATGAGCCTATTATGAAACTAAATGAGAAATATACATTATAACAATTTGAGGGACACTTCTATGCTCAGTTACTCCTTACAAACACTATATTATTTGCCATTAACTTTAAAAAATTTGAAAGTACTTTATCTACCACATGAAGAATGGGATAATGTCTGAAGATATATTTTAAATCTCCCCCATTTAACTATAGTAGAAAAAGTAGTTTATGATAAACTAAAATGAGAAATGAAGAAAGTTTTAAAGTAGTGAAGTTTTCCCCAGAGAAAGGTCTAGAATTCCAGTATTAATTGTACATCTTGATAACTTGAAATTCAAAAGTTATGTTAAACAAATTTAGTTATAGAGACAAGGAACTTCAAAATCAAAAATACATTAGTTTTTAAAATTTTGTTATTATATTTTAGGAGGCAACTTTCTAGTCCCAAATCAGGAGTTTCATTGTGTTTGGACTAATATGCTATTTTTATGCCTTTTATTGAAGAGAAGGAACTTAGTTTCTTGTTTTACATTTTTAAAAAAGAAAGAAAAGGCTGAGATGAGCATCATCAATTCATTCTGTATGTTAGCATGTTCTGTCAAGAAAAATCAGCATTTTGATTGCTGAATTGTCCTCTTTTCATCACTTCACACCTTTAAAAGACGCAAATGACTGGCTCTGAATCATTCTTGTCAGTGTTTCTTATCAATTCTGATGTCAATTCACATGCAGCCATTTGTTCTTGCTTCTAAACAACTTTAAGCAAAGTTGTTTTATTTATTTATTTTTGTTATAACATTTTATGAGGAGGGTCATAATGTTCATATGTTACAGTGGTCATGTTACTATCACTGTATACAATTGCAATTTTGTTATTGTTGGAAAAATATGTAGTCTATGAAATCTAGAGAAGTTAGAGTAAAGAGATGAGAATAGGGAAATGTTTACAATATATTCTTATTGGAAAAACATGTATTTTTTTGGCTTGACTTTGCAAAAAAAAAAAAAAGTCATGTTCAACATGACAGAGGAAAGCTTCATGGAGACTTAGCTTCAGATAATAGGAATAATGGGCAATTATAATAAGGTCTTATATAAGACCAAAGGGTTTAAAAATTATTAATTCATATGTGTGTATAACATTGCAACACTATTCTCTGTTATCTGAAGTGCAAAATATTGCATCTTAGCTCTCTGTAAATTACTGCAGTCCCCACTAATGTTATTCTCTCAAGTACAGAAGTGGGTTCTTTGCATCCCAGCTCCATTTAACCTCTAAGAGTTTGTTTAGTTTTTGCAAAGAAAGAGATGATCACAAATATACAAACTTTCTCCCAAACACATTGGCTTAATTATTTCTCACACTTCTTCAAGTCTCTGAGGAGAAGATTTGATTTATAACAGTTCATTTCCTATAGAGTTCTGCTAGAGTTCCAAGTCCAAACCACTCTTTATGTTGAATTCCCAGCTTTCTAGCTTAAGAATTACATGCTGGGCTGTCTGGATTCCTGTCTTCAAGGTCTAAATGGCTTGAATTCCCATTCTTTTACTTCTGGTGGGGATTGTCCAGCACCTAAAACAGAAGAAATAATTTTAAAAAAGAACAAAACAAACACCTCCAGTTCCATTTCTCAGACAGAAAATTAAATGAAAGGAAAACAAGTTAAGGAAAATTTTGCCTTTTCAGTGGTTTCTTTCATGGCATCTGTATTAAGAATGGTTACAAAGAAGGACCATCAGCATTTGGAGGAAGCAGAAAAGAGCATGAAGGAAGTGAGCTAGGAAGAGAGAGATTATCTCAGACTCAACCTTTCCCAACCACATAGCTAGTATCCAGTCAAAGGAAGCTACTTCTACCTATATGATAGGGAGCAAAGAATACCTCCATATTAAGAGATTTGGATATTCCCAATCAAGTCTCTTTACTTTTGGGAAAGGCAAATTAATCACCATGGAAAAAAGATAGCTAAGAAAAATCCCACTAGAATCATTTGCTTCGCTTGAATAGTCAACAATTGGAGATGATATGTCAACGAGAAAGAATTTTTTTGAGTACCTTGGGCATATATAACTCCAGATGACATGCAAGTATTACCAAAACATAAATATGAAGGGAGTTAGCCTAGAAAGAATCTATTACCTGAACGTTAAGTGGGATAGCAAAAATATAAGGCCAAGAAAATGGGATGACTTAAAGAAATAGTAGAAAAGTACATCAAAAAAGCTATGGTAACACACAAAAGAATTCAAACTTAACAAGCAACACTATTGACTTAATTATTATTTTAATAATAAATTATTAAAGTGATTTAAGGACAAGAACCATCATAAAAGATTAAATAGGAGGGACCACATTATCTTAGAATTGGAGTTGGCAATTCTGTAGTCAACTTCCTTGATTTTGCAGACAAAGAATCTGAAGCCCAAAGATTGTTTGTTCAGGATCATCTAGTAAATGAAAAAGATTACATTTGTGTCTAGCTCCCCAGAGGTTAAACAACCCTCTCTACTGTACTACTAGTTTCTAGTTTATGTAAATTGAATTTGAATACTTAATACTTAAGTATCTTGGAAATGTCAATCTTACTGATTTTTTTGTTACTTTATTTTATATTTTTCTTCTGATACTCGTCATCAATAAATTCCTTAAAATACCAGCATAGATATTACTACTTCTAATAATCAGAAAAAAATGAATAGATGTAAGAAAGAAGCTGTAATTTTTTAATCCAGTTCTGAGTATATAAACCTACCAAAAATGTGGGAATTCTAGCATATAGAATCTCCAGTAGTGAAACCTGGAAGCCAAGACATTGAATGAGTAATGTAACAGAGATACAAAAGCATTTTTGAAATGAAGAGGTAACGTTAGGTCCCTAATGACTTCAGTTATTATATTACAGACTTTTGAGGAGAGAAGAGAAATATTTTATAAAATAATAATTAATCAAGGAAAGGGGAAGGGAAATAGTCAGAAAAAAAATGTGTTATGCACAGATTAAAGAAAAAAGTAGAGCTCACTCTTGCCAGTAACATCATTTTTTTCCTATCAAAGTTACAAAGCTAGTATTGCCAGAATGGCTCAATCTATCATTAAAAACACTTGGGTAGACAATAGGGAGTTGCATTAAGGAAAATTAGAATTATGAATTATTTCCCAATGTCTTCAAAAACACTGCTTAAACCTCTTTCAAAAGGGGCAAGCATTTAAACATTCTAATGTTTAAAGCATAATTTTTTATTAAGTTTGACAGACCATCCATTTAAAAGTATTTAAATAGTTAATATTTATTATAATAGAGTTTGTGTTTTAATTATAAAAAACTGATTTTATCCACCTCTTTGCACCATCTTTTTATTTTATTTTATTTTTTAGAGGTTGGTACTGAGCACATTGTTTTTTTGTTTCACAAAATCTGAATTATATTTCTGCTTGTGACTATTTTCCCTGTTGCTTTTTATAGATAATAACTGTGCAAGGAATCAAAAAAGTGGAATATTCCTTTAAAAAGCCAAGATTATATCTTATGTTGATCTTAAGCACTTTATAGAGTAAAAGTTTCTATCAACCACACCCAAACTTAACAGAAAATTTAACATTTAAAAGCCAATGTTGAAGATCAATTTGAAGTTATTTTCAACATGAATAAATTGTTTAAACATGGACAAATTGTTTACACAGGAAATGTGTACTATGTGTTTAAGGTAAGTACAAAGAAAGATTGGCAGGCTTAAGGCAAATAATTATGTTATTTCAATGAGGATAGCATTAGAATGGGGAGGAGGGCTCATAGTTCTGAAAAATTATTCACATCTAGAATGGGTTTAATAGATAACACTACATATGTATCATGATATAGTACCCTCCAAAATCTATGAAGAAAAAAAGAAGGGGCAGGGGAAGGAATGGGCAAATGGGGAAGCAAAGGATGAGGGAAAAAAAGAGAGGGATTCTTGGGTGGGGGACAATAGTAATAGTAAGGCAAGTTATGGAGCAGAATTCAATTAAAGAGGCAGCAAGGTTAGTAATGATGTGTTTATATGTGGGGGATATACCTCTTTTTCTATTTAATTAACCTTTTTCATAAGCTTCTTATTTTTCTTGGATGGTTTTAATTTTAATTTTTATTAGTTTTTCCTCAATGTTTCTCATTTGATTTTTGTTTTTTTCTTGAGTTCTTCTATACATTTTTCCTTTACAAGAAGCAATTTCATTTATTCTTTGCAGTAGATAGAAGCTTTTGTGACTAAAGTGTCTTCCTCTGAAGATTAACCCCAGTCTTCCCTGTTCCCAAATGTTTCAATGGTGGGGTTTTTCTTTGCTAATTCATTTAAAAAAAATAAAAGGTATTAGTGTAAACACCTCTAATTATGGGATAAGGGAATGGTGCCTCAAGCTTCCCTTCAGCTTTCCCCTTTGACCAGGAACCCCAAATCAAGAGCTCCTCTCTCCTGCATGTGCCCACAGTCAGCAGCATCCCTGTCCCCTGCTTCTGCATTTACCAGATGCTAATTCCTTCTTGCCCAAGGCCAGGCATAGACACAGCTAGGACTAATGTTCCCAATCAGCCATGTTTCATGCCATCTTCCTAGATACAAACCCCTACTCAAAAAAGTTCCAGCCATACCCAGCTAGCCCAAGGGATTCACATTTGATGTTTTATGGACCTATCCTGAGGGTGCCCCAGCTCCAGGTCTTCAGATCTTCTTGGATTATATCAGGAGGACACTTGTTCTACCCCAAATCTTCCTGATTTTTCACCATTCTGTGTTATCCCTGAGGTGCAAATTTGTTCTAAGTTTGCAGAGGAAATTGAGAGAACTTGAAATTTACTGATCTACTATGACATCTTCCCAGAATTCTCCCTGGCAATTTTCTAGATTATTATTTTCCCCCAAAGTGTGTGTGTTTTTAATTTTAAGATTATTTCCATTAACTTCCTTTACCTTTATCCATGTTTTCTTCAAAATGTTAATCTCCTTTACTTCATAATTTCAAGATTCCTAAATAAATTGTGCTATGATTCCTGCATATTTAGTTTTCAGCTAAAATCTTCATCATTTCATACCATTCACTTGAAGAAAAAAAAATAAAACCAACCAAGATTAATAGGCAAAGACAGTAAGAATTATTTTTTTCACGATTAATAAGTAAGTTTACATAAGCTATAATAAGTTTAGAATTAAGGAAGATCCTGACCATTATAAATGCATCCCTTCTATATTTGAGAAGCAAAAACAATTTCTTCAGTTCTTGCTTCTTTCTATTGTATATGAAACAAAACCATTTTTGTGTATGTATATGATACATGTTCATATATCTAACTAATTACAATAAAATAATACAAATAATACAGCACAAGCACTTTGTCTAAGCCTTATTCTGATTACTTATTTTATGAGTAAAATAGAATCCACTTTCATGAGATAAGCAGAATGAATTGGTGAGTAGAGAAATAATTGCCTCAGAGTCAGGAACATCTAAAAGCAAGTCCTTTCTCTGACAAATCTTGGCCTAGTGATCCTGATCAAATCATTAATTTATCTTTCTCTAAGACAATTTACTTTCTAAGACTATAAGTTTCAGAAGATTTGACTTGCATTTATAAAAGAAGTTTTATGTAGATACCAATTAATTCTTGTCTAATACCTTGTCTAATGTCCATAATAATAATATGTCTAATAATTAGACATATGTCTAATACATATGTATATATGTATGATTTCTTAACTAGAGAATAAACTTTGGTCTTTGAGATTTAGTACCGGATAACTAAAATTAAGCAGATGATTACTACAAATGTGAAACATCATGAGAATTTACTTAACACAGACCAGAAACTACAAAATAGAAAATACTTGAAAAAGTAGGATTAAATCAATAATGATTGGCAAATGACAGAAAGAACAGTCTACAACATATTGAGTTTCATTGATGAATGACCATGTGTGAATATGTCTAAACTTCTTTGCTTCACAGCATATAAGCGAAGACATCAATTTCATATATAAACCAACTATTCCCATTTTTGACTTTTTCAGTCAGTTTCATTGTATTTTCTTGGACGTCCTACTAAACCAAACTTTTATAGAAAATCAGTGCCCAAGCAATTTTCTAGTTACTGTTTATAGATTCTGAGAAAAACAACAATATCTAAGAGTTAAAATTAAAATATGAATGTGAAATTTTGGTAACAATTTTGGATTAACTAAACAGAACCATAGGAAAAAATATTTTTGTCATGTTGATGAATTATTTCCATATAATTATTCAGTCCCTACTTAACCACTTCCTCTGGGAATTCTATTAGATTAATCAGAGAAATTAAGTAATAAAAATTGCATCTGAACCTGTAATTTCATTTTTATGGGTATATTTAGGTGAGAAAATTTTCTTGATCAATGTTGTTTAGCACCTTTCTTGAGATTTGTAGTCATAGAGCATTACCCTGGAATATGAATAAAGACATTTACCCAGGTAATACAGTATATGTCACAGACAGAACTTGAACTCAGATGTTCCTCACCTGGAGGACAACTATCCATTATGTCATGCTGTAATTCAAGAGATACTGTTTTAGTATTTGAATTAACAAGAATGAATTCTTGTTCTTGGTCTGATAATTATTACATTGTGAACTAGTGAGGACAAGAAATGTCTTTGGCCTTTGTATCCCAGTGTTTGGTACATCATCTGTTATATAGTAAAAGCTTATTAATATTAATTTAATGATTGACTGACCTCAATCAGTTTCAAAGAGGAGTTAACTATTCCAGGGATGATCATGATTCTCCTTTTAGAAGCTGCATAGGTCTTCAATAGGAATAATATTAAAAAAAAAAAAAAAGGTTTTAGTGTAACATATTGTTTTTCATTTGATAAAGACTGATATAGTTTGCTCATTCAGATTAGGGCAAGGACTTATTAAACTTTCATATTTTAACATCAGTATATATTGCTGCATAATTTATATCAAATATCATATCACTCAATAAGGAAGGGTGTAGAGAAATTACATATATATGCTTAATTCAACATCAATAGTGTAATCTCCTTAAAATACACATACTATATTTAGATGCTGAGTGAAAAAGACATGTCTTACTAACTCCTCTCACCCTAGAATAGGAATAATCAAGAAATAAAGCCCTTCTATGAACCATGAAGTAGGGATTTTTATAGCAAAAGCTAAAGTTGAGGCTTAGAGCATCTTCAAATATCATGGGAATTGCTGAGCAAAGCAAGAATCCATAGCTAGGGAGGCATGAAACAATTATTGGACAAAATGTAGAACAATCAAGCAGAGACTGGAGAGTAAAGAGGAAAATGATGTGTAAGAGTCAGTCCAAAAATTTTAGTATCAGGATAACAATGAGGGTCAATGTTTACATAAATTGTTTCAGTCAATCCCTGAGGGTACAACTGAATGTTTTTTTATATGGAGCTTGAGAAAGTTGATGTTGGCTTCCAGTCTTTTCTAAATTAATTGTAACAGGCCCCATTGACCTTTCCTTGGTGCAGACTTAAATCACAAAGATTCAAATCCCAAATATCTCACTTACCATTTCTATGACCTTGGGCAAGTCAGAAGGAAGAATTTAGAATAAAAATATATCTAAAACATTTGCTAGCTCTAACAATCTGCCCACTTACAATATGAATCTATTTTCAAAAGAAAGGAACTACAAATATACACCACTCTTTTAGATCTATTTTAAAATCATCATCTTGTCCAATTTATTTCCCATGTCACATTGGCACCTAAAATTCTCAGATTATTTATCCTTTTGTGATATATTCAAAGTCCTTGTTAAGATGATGTTTTTTTTTTTTTTTTTTTTTTTTAGGGAAATATAGCAGATATTGTTTAGGCTGTCCTGAGAAGATGTTTAACATTTTTTTCTGTCTGTACTTTTGTGACACTTTTCTACTCTACTAGTTCCCCTAACTGTCTGAACACTTTTACTTAGGCTCCTTTTCTGTATGATCTTCCATATTCCTGCCCCAGTTGCAGGTATATCTAAGAGTTCTTTTCTGGAACCCTTTCTCAGTTCTCCCTGTATACTTTCTCTTGGTAATCTAATCAATTTCCAGTTTCCTCCTAGATCTATATCTAGCCCCATTTCTCTCCTAAGCTTGAAATATATATTGGACATTCTCAAGAGAATATTTATGTGCACATTATATTCAATGTGTCTATGAGAACAACTCTCCAATTTTCCCCCAACTCTGTCCTTTTGGTGACTTTCTACATAAGATAAGGGCATAATGATTGTACTCCAAATCATTTAGATTTGCACCTTCAAAGTCATTCTTGATCTGTTTTCCCTCATTCCACATATATCAATTTTCAAATCATTTTATATTATCATCATATTATTAATTTTGAATTATCATTATATCTCATATTCATCTCATTTTCTTTCTATTAGTAATGTCAACACTCCAGTGTAAACACTTTGAACAACTTACAAGGCTTATTTCTATTGACTCCTAATAGGTTTCCCTATCTCAAATCTCACTGGATATATTAATATTCCCAAATTAAAAAGTTTCAATGCCTAACAAAAGATACATATATATATATATATATATATATATATAAATTTGGTTAAAATTTTAAACCTTTTACTATCTAGTGCCAATATGCTTAACCATGTTTACTTGCTCTGTACTTTTGCCCAAGTTTTAATCCCTTCCATCATAGAAAATCTCTAGTTTCCTTCATGGCTCAGTTCAAGTATCAAATCTTAAATAAGGTTTGTCTAGATTTGCCTTCTTGCTAACGCCCTCCCTCCTTGGAAATATCTTTGTATAAATTTTGTATTTGCTTGTTTTTATATAAGCTATTTCTTTACAATTAAAGGTTAGCTCCTTGAGAATAGTCATTGTTTAGATATTATTCTTGTATTCAAAGCACTTAGTATAGTGCCTACTATACAACAGCCCTTATTTTTTTTTGAAGTTATATATGTACAATCATCTTATATGTATTCCCATATTAGTCATATGGTTAAAAAAAATCAGAACAAAAGGGAAAAACATGAGAAAGAAAAGAACAAAAAAGTGAAAATAGTTTGTTTCAATCTATATTCAGTCTCTAAACTTTTTTCTTTGGATGTCGATAACATTTTTGTTCACAAGTCTTTTGGAATTGTCTTAGATTACTGTACTTCTGAGAAGAGTTAAGTCTATCACAACTGATCATCACATAGTGTTGCTGTTACTTACACAATAGCCTTTTTTATCAATTATGTTAGATTAGTGGGTAAAAAGATGAGCATTAATAATTATCATGAAGGGAATAAATAACGTGAAATATGTCTGTCATTCAAGAAAAAAAGAGAAGAAACAATAGAAAATAACATCCCAATAGTATTTCATATTTATGTAGCACTTTACATTTTACAAAACACTTTATACATCATTGTATTTGAGTCTTAAAACAGCATCTTAAGATAAATGCCATAGAGATAATCTCTATTTTAATTCCATTATTATTATTAATTTTTTTTTGCTGGGATCAGAGGTAGGACGTAAATCTAATTATCAATTAACTTCAAGTCTTTGGAGTCAGTGAACTTTTTCAATATAGTTGTTGTTGTTTTGTTTGTTTTAATCACTACATTTCTACACAATTGGTTTCCTTTGTAATCCATAGTAGTAGTAGTAGTAGTAAAAAATATTATTTAATACTTAAATAATAATGATCATTTTTAATAATTATTAAATGATCACATAATTATGATTATCTAAATATAAAATATTAAAATAATCATATTATTATTATTTAATGGATTAGTTAGGCAGTCAACTAGCAAGACCCTCAAAGAAGCAAATACAAGGTAATTAAGTTTTGATGGACAGGAGACAGTTAGATCTGAAGAGTGAGGAGTTAATCAAAAGGGTAAGAACAGGACATAGTTCTTGTCCTCAGAGATCTCTGTCTTAAGATGGTAGGAAATCTTGAATAGTCAGAAAAGGAAGACATTTTTAAGGGAGAAACAAAAGACTAATAAATGGGAAGAAAACAAACTCTACCCACTTCAGAATTTTATTTAAAGCTAGCCTTCTGGTACAATATTATTGAAAGCAAAACAAAATCCCAAGAAAAAATGCAAATCCATTTCTTGCCACATGTTTCAAACAATATTTCTAACATCTTAAAAAAGAAAGGAAAAAAAAAGGGGGGGGGGAAGATCCCTAAGAGAAAAACCCAAGAGAAATGATTAGTGTAAATCACCATGTCTTTAACTCCACTCACTTCCTGACTGCATAAAGAATTTCCGGAACAGAAATAAATCAATGGTTTTTGACACTCATAAAAGGAAAGAATATTAGGTTTGGAATTGGAGGACATGGCTTTGAATTCCTGCTCAGCTAATTTTGTGATCTTGAGCCAATTATTTCATCTAGCTTGCTCCTTAGCTTTAAACTAATAATGAAGAAATATGACTTAACTGATCTGCTAGGTCTCTTCTGCTTCTATATTTTTCATGTTAGGATTCTGTAAACTCTTCTATATGATTAGCATGTCTTTCTCTATTTCAATGCCATTCTGATACTTCGTTGGTTTTTTCCTCCACAGCTAACAAATACTCATCCCCTCCTCCATCGACCCAATATTCTCATTGACTTCAGAGGTACTGTTGACTTTATGTGTTGACTTTGAATAATTGTGTGACTGACTTATGTTGATCTACTTCTGCTTTAAATAGCTCTCATTACCACCTTATCTCTGCTTATGCAATCATACAAATTCTTCTTATATGAGTTAGTGAATTAATGTCCATGAAAATATATCATTTTGAGTTCTGAAGATGGAAATAGAAAATCAAGACTGTATCTACTCTCAAGGAGTTGATACTCTTTTTTTTTTTTTAATTTTAGAAAATATATGCAATAATTTTTTAAATAACTTTTTATTGACAGAACCCATTGCAGGGTAATTTTTTACAACATTATCCCTTGCACTCACTTCTGTTCCGATTTTCCCCCTCCCTCCACCCTCTCCCCCAGATGGAAAGCAATCCTATACATGTTCAAGAGGTCACAGTTCTCTTATTGCACAGAGAGAATTGGATTCAGAAGGTAGAAATAACCCGGGAAGAAAAACAAAAATGCAAACAGTTTACATTCATTTCCCAGTGTTCTTTCTTTGGGTGTAGCTGCTTCTGTCCATCATTGATAAATTGAAACTGAGTTAGATCTTCTCTTTGTTGAAGAAATCCACTTCCATCAGAATACATCCTCATACAGTATCATTGTTGAAGTATATAATGATCAAGGAGTTAATACTCTTAAGCATAAAAGAAGATATATGTAGGAGAGTTCTAATGCAGGATTGAAGGAAAGGCTTGGAAATCCTAAGAGACAGGTGACAAAAGTCTCAGATCTTTACAGTATGTCATACTCTAATGAAACTAGTTCCTAAGCATCTGGAATTTCTAGTAGTAGAGCATGTATTAAAGTCTGGATGTTACTCATATGAAAGGGTAAGTTTCATCACACACTGCTTATCCAAGTTGTTCAAGCAGGTATATCTTTTTCACAGAAAGGCAGAGATCCTGACGTGACTTGTCCATCACAAGGGAGAATGTTAAGGAGGGAAAATGAGCCTGAGACTCTGAATATGAGAGAGATTCTATGGTCCCTTCTAAAAGGCTCATTGTCTGGCCAGTAGAAGAGAAGTATCTTTTTGTTAGAAGATGGAAGATCAAGAAAGGTTATGTCAAATTCTCATAGATGGAACCAGAGAAGCTTGGTTGAAGGAGAATGGAAGAAGCAAACTCTACTCCTTTTACGTGATCATGACTACCTTTATAGTCTTTTAGTAGTTTGGAGTAGGGATATAGAATTTTTGTACCAACCTGGCCCCATGAGTTGGATAACAATTGTCTTCTCTGAATCCCTACTTCACTTATTATACTTGTCATTACTTTGATTTAACACTAAATTGTTGTCATTACTTTATATCTGTGTACTTACTCTTTACAATTATATTACAAACCCTTTTAGGTCAGGAACTTTTTTGAGGTAGTATCATTACTACTTTTTAATGGAAAACAGAATTATTATGACCAATGAATGCAAGATAATGGAAGGAAAATCTTGGTTAACTAAAAGGAAGAAAGGACTTACACCAGTTACAGATATCCTCCAATGAAATGTCCTTTCCTAGAAGGAAAATGATTTCCTATACTTAATGCTGTGGGGATTAACTCAAAGAGAAACATAGCCACATACTTTTAATAAGTATCCTTGATGACAACTTAGAAAATCATGAATTAATATTATTTATATTCTATTGTATTACTATACTAATTATATTTTTATTTGGTTCCACCTCACTTAGCAATTTTATTTGCAGAGCTATCTGACTCATCTGCTTGAAGATAACCAGGAAATGAGATGACCATTCATGGGCAATACATTAAAGAAAACCATAAATATTCCTCCATCTCATTGAAAGGAAGCTATCCAATATCTCCAGATATCTACTATATCAAGATATCAAGAATATCTGGTTGCTCTCCAGTAATGGATTATTTCTCTCCAACACAAATCACCATGGCACATGATGTTATTCAATTCACTTTCTCATTCTATATTGTTATTTTTAATATCCTCTACCAGACTGACAACTCCATGAGACCAGGCACTTTTTGTCTTAGAATTCTATGTGTATCCCTTCATAGAACCTAGATCATTTACTTGTATGAAATGTGTATTCAATAAAGAGTTGCTAAATGTTTGAAAATAATTCATGCATTTTATGTTTTGGATAAAATGCTCTTTAAAGCTCTGGTCCAACTGTTAAAATGTGTGATTTTTTTTCTTTTGTATTTTCTTCTGACTTTTACCACCTGTCACTTGGACCATTGGCCAAAAACGGGAACTCCATTAAATACTTGTTGATCTACTTTACCAAATTTTTATACTTTTCTACCTCTCTCAGTCCATTTCACTCCCATATTCTTCTTCCTCATCATAAACAATTATTCGTCATTTCTCATGGTTTGTTAATGCCTTTAACCCTGTTCTGATTTTGCTCTCTTCCCTTCTCAATCTTAGCACCATAGCCAATCAATACAACAATATGTTATATTTTGTCCTTTAATTTTTTTGTTTTTTTATTTTTTTTGTTGTCACCCATATTTTACTAAATCTTAATTGTTAATTATTCTAACCATACTACTCATCAGTTTTGATGTATATGCTAATGAACAGATCTGGAAGTTGGGCTAACTGAGATAATTGGGTCCATTACACTTTTATGGTATTTAATCTTAACAGGACTCTCAGTACAACAGGCAATATGTTTACTATTCCTTTCACTGCTCACAGAAGTTTTTTCACACCTCTTGCTACCTCAAACATTATTTCACTCACCTTCCCACAACCTAATATATGAGAATATGATTCATATGTCTCTCTTCTCTGGATTTTTCAGGTACTACTCTCTCCTAATCCTATTTCTTTGCTCCATCACATCTTCCTTCACATAACAATGATGGTAACAAATATCTGACCTGGACTTTCTTCTCTTTTTTCCCTATTTTCTCTCTAGGTGACTTCATGAGTAATTAATGTTATAAATATTACCTGACAGTGATATTTATGTGTACATATATTCATGCACCTGGATGCATGCATATACACTCATGCATGTGTTGTAATAAAATACATGAACAAATACAGATGCAAATGTATGTGCATGTATACATATGAATACACATTTATATTTGTATACTTAACCACACATGAGCATATAAAGTTATATGTGTATACTGTTTATATAGAGTTATGTAAATATGTAAATGTGTATACTTGTTCCTTGCCTCTAGGTTTTGTGGAATCTCATATAGTCTCCAAAACTCAACTCAGGCATCACCTTCTGTATTACTTCTTTCTCAGTTTTATGACTGTTAGTGTCATCTCTCCCTAAACTACCTTGTATTTATTTTTTTTTAATTTATTTTTACACACATATATATAACTATATCATTATCCCTATTGAAGATAAATTCCTTGATAACAGGAACTATTTAATTTCAATCTTTGTATTGGTGTTCATACTTCTTTCACAAAGAGTTCAATAATATCAAGGAGGTGATGCCATAATATGCAAGTGATTTCGATTTAAATGAAGGTGAGCTGGGCAAACGTACTAACTTCACTTATCCTCCAGAATTATCTAGGTTTTGTGGCAAGACTGGTTGGTTGTTGCCCTTCTCTATTAAAGAGAACCAAAATGGCATCACTATGTTAGAGTCCATTTGCAGTGTATCTGGGCTGTAGTTGATTAAACTGTTATGAGCTCAGAGTGCTCTGTCACAGGTCAGACAAATAGTCTTTATGAATTTTCAAGGTAGCTTCTCTAATTGAACTGGAGATGGTTTGGCCTTTTTAAGATAAAGACCTTGGCTTTTTAAAGATAAAGTCTTTAACAAGTGTCAGTTTGAAACTACATCCATTCAGTGATTAAGGTTATGTAGCAATTGAGCAAAAAAAATTAATCTGGGAGGATAAGACCCTTAGAGTTTCTGGCCAAAACTAAAACCATTACGATTTATATTTACTCAAATCAATCTGGGGCCAAACAAGGACCAGCTGGGCCTTGGCCTGGAACCTATTGTTGCCCAGTAAATGAGAATCAGGGTGATTTAGTTTTAAGGCATGGTCCTTAACAAAGAAATCTTGCCTGTGAACCCTAAAATATCTTGCAAATTTTACTAATAAGTAAAAGAATAAACACACACACATATTCATTCCTTTGGGCATAACATCTTCAGGTAAGGATATGATATCCTATATAGACAGAAGGAAAGAAAAATCTAGAGATTTAAGGTCTTTAACAGGTCTCAGTTTGACTGAGGCAATGTACCTAGATTAAAAATAGGTGATATTGAAGTAAAGAATGGCCACTTTTATGTAGTCAAAAAAAAAAAAAAACTGGAAAGGGAAAACCCTTAGGATTATATCTTTGTATACAAGACATGCAGCAGAGGATTGTAGGGTGCTGAATGGCGTGTTGGACAGAAGAAAACTAAAGAATTGATCCCCGAGACAAGCAGGGAGAAGATATTGATACAGATCAGTTTAACTTCATGGTTCTCCAGTCAGAAATCCAGGTTATATCAAACCCCTGTTCCCTAACCTCTGTAGAAGTGTCAAACAACCTCATCTTGCCATGCATGTCCTGTCAAAAACTCCAATCATGACCCTGAGATTAAATTTTCCCTATTAAATTTATTTAGGGCCATCCCATGGCTACAGCTTTCTTTGAGTCAGTCTATGATGGCTTCATGGTGTCTTTCCCTTTCTCTTTCCACCATGCCACCTTGGTATCTCCCCTAACTCCAATATGCTTCCCAACTCCATTTCTCCTTACAGCTAACTCTTTTAAGCTAGCAAGTCTCTTTCAGGATTTAGCCTGCCAGCTAAGGGCATGTCTCAACCTCATGGAGTGTTCCCTTTCTAATGGGTAATTATGAGTTCCACTGAGGAACTAGTCTTTCATATGCTCTCCCACTCTATTTCTCATTTACCATTCCTGGTGTCTATTATATCCCTTCATTTTGTCTGTAACCTATTTCTTAATATATAATATTACATAATAATTATATAATAATAATAATAATAATAATAACCTAAATAAATGTACCTATTGCCAAAAAGAATGGCCATTGTGATTTTTTTTATGTGACCAAACCCCAATCTTTACTGTCTAACATCATCTAGTGACTACATCACCCACATCATAGAATAAAGTATACAAGACCAAGTAAATGCTTATTAATTAATTGATATATAATAGTATAATTGACACTAAACAAAAATAATATCCCCCAATCTTATTCTAAAACCAAACATAAAATATAAAGGAAAATGGGTATTACATTTACCAATAATCAATGCTTTGATACACTTAACAGTTATGCCTAAACACTTAAAAGAAACACACACACTATTAAATTTCTGTAGACTTATTTGTCTCTTTTGTTTAGTGCTTTATAGAAGGATCTCAGGAGTGCCATATTACCATTTAGTGATGAATAAAAAAATTAACTATGATATATAATTAAAGAAATATAAAACAGTGTTTCATGGAAGCTTGTTTTGTGTTTTTTTTTTTTATTGTAACATTACTTTTCTTTTGAAAATAGCACACATATAGCACATACTTTTAAAAACATTATTTTGAAATGAAATATGGATTTGATTATATTGTTTTATATTCATAAACTATTTCTTCCTTCTTTGCATTAAGTTCAATCATTGTCTGAAGAAGATTTTTTTTAAAGGAATTTGCCTAGGGTAATGAATTTAACAACAGAAACAGTGTCTCAAGAAACACTGATACTCATTCTGAATCAATGATGAGCAACTGAATATACAACAGTCACTTTCAGATTCTGGAAAGAATGACAAAGCTTATTTTTGCCGAGGCTGGAACTCACAATTTCATTGGTTTGAACAATTTAATCATATCTAAAATTTTAATGACTTTGCTTAGGGCAAATCATAATCATATGTAGTAAGTACTTGGGTTAAGTAAAAATAAAAAATTAATAAAGGAAAGAAATAAGGTCTGTAAATCAAAAACAATGATAATTTTATGGTTCACCATCTTTTTCTTCCCTCCCTTATGTATTTCTTTCTCCTTCTATAACCGAAAATTATTTAATATTTCCAATAGCCTTTGGAAGTATATTGCCATTTTCTTCCCCTATGGAGTAAAATCAATCCTTTTCAATTTTGCCCATTTTATAGTAATTATAATGTTAGCTCTCCTTAACTTTATAATAGAACTATTACTCTTAAGAGGCATTCTAATTTCCTGAATTATAAATTATAAAAAAAGATTAAAAATGAAATTGATGATACAATCAAAACAATGATAAGTTTTCTGTTTTCTCAGGATTGGTTTTTCAGTATTTGTCTCTTTTTATTTTTGAAGAAATAAGTACTGCTCTACATTTCTCCCTCATTTTTCATAGGTTTTGCAGATGAGCATGTGCAGCATTTATTATCCCTCTTCAGAGGTGTTTGAGGTTAAAGATTCCCTTGAGCTCAATAGGCCTGAGCTGCAAAAGGCAGTTGATTAGTTATCTGAACTAAGTCTAGCACTAGTACAGTGAAATCTCAGAGAAAGGAGTCAATCTGAACACCTAAGGAAGGTTAATCAATACACACAATAAATTTAAAAAATAACAGTGTCAAAGACTGTCTTTGCTCCAAAGGAGTTTATATTGCAATTTCAGAAAACAATTCTAAAAAGATGAGCTGAAAATTGTAGGAGTGAGAATTGCCCATGCTGGGGCATTGTGCAAAATTCTAGAGAATTAAGTATGACTGATGAGAAAGAAGGAAGGAAGGAGGGAGGGACAAAGTAAGTATTTTTAATAACATGTTATTTTTCATGTTCTAGTTCTATAGGATTATCAAAATGTTGAGGTTACAAGGTGTAGTCAGATTCTTCCCCTATCAGACCAACAGAATGATGGGGTATGGGTTGTTACCTCAAAGGCATATTGAAGTTATGGTTCATTGCCACATGTCATCCTAAAAGACTCTGTTGGCATAGACCTCAAAATCAATGGGCAAACATTTTATTATTCTATTAAATGCAGACTAAATTCCAAGAGGAGTTAGCACAGAAAGGGGTTTTAGCAATTAACAAGGAGGAAAACAAGTTTAGTGTTAATCACAATTAACGAAGAAGAAGATGCCAAGAGATGGGAGTATACCATAGACTGAGAAACTAAATTCATAGAGAAGTTAGCAAAGTTCTTCTACAATATGAGCAAATCTTTTATAGTGGAATTATAATCTTAGGTGTTTGGTCTTTTTGATTGGATAAGTAAAGATGAATTTCTAGGGACCTCCATCTAGGATGTTATTTTAATCAAAAGTCCACTTAAACAGAAGTACTATTTAAGAACAAAAGGTCTACTTAAGGCTGAAGTGATCCTATCAATGCCCCCCAGCTTGCCTATAGAGTATTTTAATCTTATCAATACTTCAGGCTTTCTCTCAGCTAACTCCCCCCTAGCTTCCCTAGACCCAATCATTATATGCTAAGAACTTTAAAAATATCATTTCATTTGATTCACATAATAACTCAGGGAAGTAGATGCTATTTTAAGTCCAACTTTACAGTTTAGGAAACTGAGGCAGACAGAGGTTAAGTGACTTTAACCAGTGTCACAGAGATATGGTCTTTCTAATTTTAACTCAGATATTCCAAATTTCTGGTCTATCAATGTATATACTACTCTACCTGGCTGCCTTGCTGGGGAATTTATCCATTAGAGAAGAGGCCCACAGGTAGGGAGACAGAAGGCAATTGAATCACAATGGCAAAATTAGAAGAGTCCTGGCATTCCTCAAAGGAGAGCTTCTAAGAAGACTTTCCCAATTGTAGAAGGGCAGGAGTAGGCAAGAAGGGTGAGTGAACAGCAATAAGGAGAAGGAGAAGACCACTTGAAAGGGAAAAGGAAGAGTGCCCAGAAAATGTTTACCTAATTTAAATGTTTGGTGAGGTTTAGTTCTTAGGGACTAAATTTTAATAATCTAATACTATTTGAATGGAAATAAATATTAGAAATATAGTTTAAGCATCTCAAATTAACATATGAAGAAATTGGAGCCCAGAAATAAAACTACTTATCCAAAGTCATTCAGAAAGTAATGGTAATACCTGGGGTATAGACCAAGACCTTGTGATTCCAGAGCTGTTTCTATTATATCTCATTGATCTTAGGAGAGTGGCAGATAAGGAATATCAAGAAGTCTGTGTTTGCAAACTTTCACAGTTATAAATGGTGGATATTTTATATATTATTAATTATTCATGAGCTGTGTCCAGTAGAATGAGAAATGTTATTTTATTTGGCTTTTTATTTGTTTAACTGTTTCTAAATGACGGCACTTTTACATGATCTGGCTGAAATCTTGTTTAGTTAAGCTATTATATGTAAGCAGTACTGAATCAATATGTAATCCTATTCATGAACCATAATTTTAATAAGTTATTTAATTTTGCATTGGGTAGAAGTACAATTTTCTTTAATTAAAAATTCAATAGGCTCTCTGACCTCCTAATTAGCAGGTTTGGAAACTAGAAGTGATTTTATCTTCTTCAGAGAAAGGGATTTAGCATTACTTTTAAAAGGTTACTACTGACTTACTGTATTAAGTCTAGCCATTTGTTCAGCTGTGCTGAGTACCAAAATGGGAATCTACTGGACCATTATTGATTATAACTTAGCTTTTCATGACAGTTTTTTTTTTCCCCTGGTGTGCAAAAATTAATTGTCTTATATTTTTTCCTTTTATATTAAACCTTTTTTTATTTTTCAAAACAAATACATGAAAAATTCTTTAACATTAGCCCTTGCAAAACCTCACGTTCCAATTTTCCTTCCTTTCCCCCTCACCCTTTTGTTGATGGCAAGTAGTCCAATATATATTAAACATGATAGAAATATTTGTTAAATCCAATATATGAATACATTTTTATGCAATTATTGTGGGCACAAGAAAAATCAAATCAAACCAGTTTAAAAAAAAAGGAAGAAAAAGCAGCAGAATAAAATGCATCAAAGTAACAACAAAAGAGTGAAAATGCTATATTGTGAACTATATCAGTTCCCACAGTCCTCTCTTTTGGTGTAGATGGCTCTCTTCATCACAAGATCATTGGTTTATAACATCTCATTGTCGAAAAGACCCACATCAATCAGAACTGATCATCATATAATCTTGTTGCTGTGTATAATGATCTCCTGGTTCTGCTCATTTCACTTAGCATCAGTTCATGTAAGTCTCTCAAGGACTCTCTGAAATCATCCTGCTGGTCATTTCTTGCAGAACAATAATATTCCATAACATTCATATACTATAATTTATTCAGCCATTCTCTAATTGAAGGGGATACATTCAGTTTCCAGTTTCTTGCCACTACAAAAAAAGGCTGCCACGAGCATTTTTCCATACTCAGGTCCCTTTCCCTCCTTTAAGATCTCTTTGGGATATAAGCCCAATAGAAACATTGCTGAATCAAAGGGTATGTACAGTTTGATAACTTTTTGAATATAATTCTAAATTTCACTTCAGAATGGCTAATTCTGTCCACAGTTCCACCAAAATGTATCAGTTTCCCAGTTTCCCCACATCCCCTCCAGCATTCATCATTATCTCTTCCTGTCATCTTAGCCAATTTGAGAGGTATGTAGGGGTATCTCAGAGTTGTCTTAATCTACATTTCTCTGATCAATAATGATTTAGAGCACCTTTTCATATGACTAGAAATAGTTTCAATTTCTTCATCTGAAAACTGTCTGTTTATATCCTTTGACCATTTATCAAGTGGAGAATGGCTTGAATTCTTATAAATTTGAGTCAATTCTTTATATATTTTAGAAATGAGGCATTTATTTGAAGCCTTGAATATAAAAATGTTTTTCCAATTTATTGATTCCCATCTAATCTTGTCTGCATTCATTTTGTTTGTACAAAAATGTAATGATATAATAAAAATTATGTATTTTATGATGAATAATGACATCAATTTCTTCTTTGAACCAAATTCCTTAATCCTCCACAGATCTGAAAGATAAATTAATTTGTTTATAATGTCATTCTTTATGTCTAGATCATGAACCTATTATTATTATAACTTTATCTTGGTATATGGTGTTGTGTGGGTCAATGCCTACTTTCTGCCATACTAGTTTCTAATTTTCCCAGCAATTTTTTGTGAAATACTGAAATCTTGTCCCAAAAGCTGGGGTCTTATTTAAACTATAGCCATTGACTATTCTGTACTGTGAATCTAAACTATTCCACTGATCAACTACTCTGTTTCTTAGCCAATATCAAATGGTTTTGATGACTGCTGCTTTACAATATAGTTTTAGATCTGGCACAGCTAGGTTACATTAATAATAGATTAGATGATGCAATTAATTCTCAAAACTGCTAATTTACATTTTAGGTTTTAAGTATTTATTTGATCACCACTTTTAAATAATGGTAATTCTCAGTAAAGCAAAAGAAGTCTAACTTGTAATACCACAAAATTGTCTTTCATAACTGTGCCCTAATTAAGAAATTTACAAAGAGCTTTCTTCGTTACAAATATTAGATCTAATTCAGCTTTGCATGGATAATATGGACACATTGATTTCTTTTTATGAATTTTTTTTTGTTATTGTTGATATCTTCTGTTTGCATCAATGCAGGGAATGGAAATGGGATGCAGGGAATAAATACTTCCCTTTCTTATTTTAATTACTCCTCTCTAGGTTTGTATTCAATGGGAGTACTGTATGGAAGTTCTGGGATATTTTCAGCTAACTGGAAAAAAAAAACATATAAATTGACCAAGATGGCAGAATAAAGACAATGATTTTCTGAGCTCTCCTCCAAACAACACCAAATTCTTTTAAATAATAGATTTAAAGAAATATTAAAGCATCAGAACTAACAAAAAGATAGAGTGGAATAATTTTCAAGTCAAACACAACTTGCAAGGTTAGTAGGAAAGGTATATTGCATGAAGAGAATTCCAGTCCAGTTCCAAGCTAGGCCATGCCAGCATAACTCCTGCCCCAACAAACCAGAAGTGGGCCTTGGGGCTATTGAATCAACAGCATTGCTGACAATTTCCAGATCTCTCAGCCCAAAGACACCATTACATAGAAGGAACAGCAGGAAAAATGTGACTTACTAGTGTGAGAGGGACTTGGGAAACCAGAAAATCAAAAATAGGTAGCAATAGCAGTAGCTTCTGGAAGCTTTGGACCATCTCTTTCCCAGTGCTGAGGAAGGAGGCTTTTGCTTTAACACATTAAAACTTACAGCCATACTAGAATGGGGATCCTTATCACAGTTTCAGGGCAGAAAAGAGTGTTTGTGATCAGATATCTAGACAGATCTCAAAAAAAGCTGTACAAACCCCCTGAAGCTTGGGACATTATATTTTCCACCCTAGAAACAGAATCTTACTTCAACAGTTGATAGCAAAGTATTAGGAAGGAAAATGAGCAAGCAGCAGAAAAAGATTCTGACCATAGAAATTACTATGGTGACAAAGAAAGATCAAAACACACACTCAGAAGACAGTAGTAAAGTTAAAGATCCTCCAGACAAAACCCACAAAGAAAATAAGAATTCTTCTTAACCCATGGAAAAACTATAAAGGGTTTTTGAAAATCAAGTAAAGGAGGTAGAGGAAAAAATAGGAAGAGAAGTGAGAGTTATGAAAAAGGAAATTTAAAAACCTAATGAGAAGAATGCCTTAAAAGGCCAAATTGGTGGGATGGGAAAGGAGATACAAAAGCTCACTGAGGAAAATAATTCCTTAAAAATTGGAAATGATCTAATAGAAGCTAAGGACTTTATGACAAAAAGCAATAAAACAAAACCAAAAGAATGAGGGGGAAGAAAACAGTGCTAAATAACTCATTAGAAAAATAACTGATCTGGAATATAGATCCAGAACAAATAATTTTAAAATTATTGATCCATCTGAATATCATGATCAAAAGAAAAAAAAAAGTGTAGACATCATCTTGCAAGAAATTATCAAGGAAAAGCATTCTGATAGTCTACAACAAGAGGGTAAAATAGAAATTGAAATAATCCACCAAAGAGATTCCAAGATGAAAACTCCCAGGCTTTATTTTTTCCAGGTCAAGGAAAAAATGTTGCAAGCATCAGAAGGAAACAATTCAAGTATAGCATAATCACTGTAAGGATAACACAAGATGTAGCAGCTTCTACATTAAAAGATAAAAGGGCTGGAAATATGATATTCTAGAGCACAAAGGTGTTTGATTAAAGAATCACCTACATAGCAAAAGTGAGTATAATCCTTCAGGAGAAAAAAAGTGGGAAATTAAAAGAAATAGAAGACTTTCAAGCATTCAAGCATTCATTGATAAAAAGATCAGAGCTCAATAGAAAATCTGATTTTCAAATTCAATATTTAGGAGAAACAAAAGGCAATGATAAGGAAAGGGACTTACTAAGTTTTATCTGTTTACATTCCTACATGAAAGGATAATTCTTTCAATTCACAGAATTGTCTCATAATTATGGCAATTAGAAGGAATATATATATATATATAGATAGAGGTCACAGGAGTGAGTTTGAATTTGAAGGGATAATATCTAAAAAAAAATAAAATAGAGGGGTAAGAGAGAATGCATCGGGAGAAAGGGAAAGAGAGAAGTGAAATGGCATAAATTATCTGCCATAAACGAGGCAAGAAAAATCTTTTACAGTGGAAGGTGAAGGAAAGGGGGGAGGGGGATCAAACTTTACTCTCATTAAAATTAGCTCAAAGAGTAAATAATATATAATACTCAATATGGATATAGAGATCCATCTTACTCTGCCGAAAAGTAGGAAGGGAATTAGAAGAGAATTATACAAAAATAGGGGAGGGTTATAACAAGGAAGGGCATATTGAAGGAAGTGGCTAGAAGCAACACACTTTTGGAGAGGGACAGGGTAAAAAAGGAGAGAAAAGAATAAATGGAGGAGGGGGAAATATAGTTGGCAATAATAATTGTGAAAATTTTTTGAAGCAAGTTTCTTTGATGAAGGTCTCTTTTCTCAAATGTAAAAGAAACTGAATCAAATTTATTAAAAAAAGCAGCTATTCCCCAACTGATAAATGATCAAAAGATGTAATGTATGCCTATGGACTATAAAATCATGCATACCCTTTGACTTAACAATGCCAATACTAGGTATGAAAAAAGAAAAATAACTTATATGTACAAAAATATTTATTGCTACTCTTTTCTCAAGACAAAACATTAGAAATTCAAAAATGCTCATCAGTTGGGAAATGGCTGAATAAATTGTAGTATGTGATTATGATGAAATATTATTGTTCTTTAAGAATTGATGAGCGAGATATTCTCAGCAAAACCTGGAAAGTCTCCCTTAACTTTATGCAAAATGAAATATATTATGTACAAAGTAATAGCATTATTACAGAACGATCAGCTGTGAATGAGTTTGCTATTCTCAGCAATACTGATTCAAGACTACTTTGAAGAACTTATAATGAAAAATGCTGTCCATATCCAAATAATCCAAGAAATTATTGTCTGAATACAGACTGAAGTATACTTTTATTTTTTACTTTCTTTTTCATAAGTTTTTCTTTGGGGGGAGAGGAATTTGTTTTCTTTTACAATATTGCTTTTATGGAAATATTTAGCCTAACCTCACATGTACTTTCTCAGAGGGGGTGGGGGAATAGGAGGAAAGGAGAAAATGTAGAACATAAAATTTAAAAAAAAATGTAAAAATGTATTTTACATGTAACTGGAAAAAATATATGTATACTCATACCATAAAAAATACCATATAAATTATTACTCTTAAGTGCTCATTCCCATGTAGCAAATTGGAGGAATTTTCTTCCGTGGTGATAGAGCTCTCCCTTTTAAAGACTTACAGAAAATCTTTCTTTCTGGAATGCAATTAATAAGCATTATCAAGCCACACAGAAATACAAAGAGAAAAAAAAAATCAAACACGGTATAGAGGAAGGCAACTAAGGTCACCTCTTTTTCTTCTCCTCTACTATATTTCCTGCTAGATTGAAATAATTGGCTGGTAAAGTGTAGAGGGCCCAAACTTTGGAGAAGTATACTTGAAACAAGGATATTTACAACAAGATGTTAATTCAGTGGAATTGATGAGATGATGGTTCTTTAGTATACATATATTTACTGCTTAGCATGGTGATGTAATGGTTCTCTAGTTCACACACAAATAGTGTGCTATAATGATGTAATCATACAAAGGTATTTAAGAGCTGAGAAGGACTGGAAATAGGATATTCTATTTTTGACCATTCTCCTGGTGTCTCTCTTACCACATGCACTCCTTAATTCCAGAAAGCTAACCTGAACATTACAGTAAAGAAAAAAAAATACGATAAAATTTAAGATTACTTATCTCTGAACTTTGGGGAAATAGGAAGCAAAAGCAGCAATTGAATTTTTCTTTCACAAATTACTGCAAAATTGTTATCATCTTTTGATGCTGTTTGTTTTGGTTTTGTTTATGCTTTTTTACAGGTCTAGCCCATTCTTTTCAAGAACTCATATTCTCTCCACTTAGTCTCTAATCTAAATGTTTTTATCCTTTCCCCTTCAATCCCACTGTCTAATTCCCAAGGCCTCCAAGGGGAAAAAAAAAAAAAAAAAGCTTTTGTAAAAAATTACTTTTTGTTAACTACATGAACCCCCAAGTAAACTAAACTTTCCTCAATGCTTTCTAATAGTCTCACCCAAGATTTGCCTCTCATTCAACAAATTCATAAGTCACATGGGAGTTTCCACAAAGTTTCACTGTTCCCATGGACATATTTTTTGAAATTTTGTGATTCTTTGCCACTTGAGTGAAACTACTTTTTTTATATCATCTTCATTTAAACACTATTCATTCTCTGTTTCTGTATCTTTAAAGGCTTTAAGAAAAAGAAAAAAAAATGTTTGGAAAAACTAAGTGATAGATCATTCTCATCTAACTACTTACAAAATCCAAAATTGTATTAATATATATAAATGTGTATAAATATATTGGTAATGTAAAATATATCTATTTGGGGGGGGAGTTTACATCCCTATGTCTATTATAATCTATAATATATTCAGTGACAGGAGTGGTTCAATCATCATAATAACCAAGAATATGGGAAATTAATAAAGATAACTAATATATATAATACATACTAAACATTTTGAAAACTATTATCCCAATTTTTTTACTTATTTTTCTACCCAGAAAACTAAAACTTTTTTTTTACCTTAAAATTTTAAATTATTTAAGGATCTCAATGACTATGAAATCAATATCTTTCATCATAACTATTGATCTAAATCATACAAAACAGAAATCCTTCCTAATAATGTAAACTTTAAAGATTTTAATAATATTGCTATAGAGCATCTAGAACTAATATTGATAGCTAATAGAATCAGAGAACTCTTCATAGATTTCAGGATCAAAGAATCCTCAGAGGTCATCTGGTCCATTCATCTTATTTACAAGATGAATAAATTGAGGCCTAAAAATGTCACATAACTAACAAGTGTCATAGCTTGAATTTGAACTCAGATCTTCTGACTTCTGTCTTCAAATCTAGGCTAATTTTTAATGTATATTTTAGTTGAATAATTGGATGATCAAAAGATATTCATAAATAGAATAGAGGGAATTTGATGTACATAATGTTGCTGTTTAATTTGGTTATTCATGATATTAATTACAAATGTTAGTACATCTCCCCAAAAGCATAAGGTCTTCAGAGCCATGAAGCTAATTAAAGGTGGTAAAGATAGAACCTAGAAAAAACAAACAATATTGATTGAAAGTGTTCTAATTACAATTCTCTTGAGTTATTCTTTTATATACACAAAGACTTATGATTTGTTTTTAATGCATTGAATGAATACAAACATTCTTGAAAGATAGCATCTTTCATGCTTTTATTGAACACCACCTAAAAATACTTAATTACTGTGCCAGCTGTCATTAGGATGAAATAGGAATATGATAATGCTATAATTTCCTTAAGTATCCTTACCTCTGTTAGTTTTTACATTTTTGTTTTAAATTATCTCTGTATATACATATAAACATACATATGTATGAATTTGTATTATACAAATATATAAAAGATAATTTTAAAAATGTATAATCACAGAGTAGATTGTCAGTTCTATTACAAAAAGCACAAAAGCCTAAATTTGCAATAATCTGCAGCTTTCAATTTATCCAAGAATGTAATAATTTTGGTAAACAAAATTCATGTGAACAATACATATTGCAATCAATTATAAAATATATTTAAGTTTTATTTTTATTGTGTCTTTTCTTAAAGAAAAAGATTATAATGTTCATTTTTGGTACATAATATAATTTGGAAATGTTTACTCATGATAATGAGTTTTTACATTTAATTTTGAATTATATATTATAGCCCTCAAGACTCTACTGCATTGAAGTTGACAGAACCACAAAATCATTTTTTTTCACATCTAGAAGGGACTTTAGGGATACACACACACATACACACGCACACACACACACACACACACACATACACGAAAAATTGAGAGCTAGAGAGATTTGTACACATTTCTAGGTTCAGTCAGTTAGTCAGCAAGCACCTAATATGTGTGAGGTACCATGCTAACCTAAGATTATCCAAAGAAAGACAATATGCTTTCATGCTTTCAAGAAGTCACTAATGAAGGAGATAAAAATGTAGGACTATCTACCTACAGACAAGTTTGAAATAATTATCAAAGAAAAGACATTATAATTAAGAAGGATTAAGAAATACCTTGTAGAAGATGGGATTTTATCTGTTACTTGATGGAAACATAGGAGGCCAGGAGATAGAGAGAAGGAGGAAAATTCCAATATAGGATTTCTGATGCAAGGAATAACAGTGAGGGCAGTGTCATTAAATTGATAAATCTTTGGGTAGGGAAAAGACTGAAAATGTAGTGGTGGTCAGGTTATGAAAGGATCTGAAGGCTGAACTGAGGGTTTGAGGGTTTTGTTGTTGTTGTTGTTGTTTGTTTGTTTTGTTTTGTTTTTTAATCCTAGAGGTGAAATAAAACTCTTGGACTTTATTGAATATGTCCTAATATGGTCTGCTCTATTTGTTTAGGGAGCTGTATGAAAGAAAGGCTAGAGGGAAGAAAGACTTGAAGCACAGAAACCAGTCAAATGTCTATGAGAAAAATCTCTGCATTATGAGTGATGACATCTTGCAACAGAGTGATGATGAAAGTGTGAGTGAAGATCATATTAAAGTGAGAACTTTAATCATTGAGATATAGAGTCAGGTAGCTTACCAACATACCTAGTTTTCAGCCTCAAAGTGAATTCCTTTCAATGTCTTATGTAGCAATATGTAATTGGGAAGGGAAAGTCCTTTTGTAGGGACTAGCAGGTTCAGGCTTGTGATTGTTGGAGGGAATGGAATCGAATAACATGCTTCTTTCTCTTCACTCTCTACAAGAAACTGGTATCATAAAGAGAGTAAATGCCTGAAATTATACTTGAATTCAGGTACTATAAAATGTCTTTATTTTATAAATAGGAAAACAATGTTTTATTCTTATAGCCAAATGGTTTTTTATATACTTCCCTAAAAAAATAAAAAGAAGTTATCTCAATTTTCTTTTCCTTTACTAGGTTAAGAATATGCCCAATTTCAATTTCTCAATACTATACCACTAAAATTAAGTTACAGATTTTCTTCCCTGTGAGAAGCATGAAAGGTGAAGGGAATAAACATTTATATAAGGCCTACTATGTACCAGGCATTATGCTAAGTAATATATGCATATATAATAATATGCAAATATTATTTCATTTGATCCTCACAACTCTGAGAGATAGATCCTTTTATTATCAATATTTTACATTTAAGGAAACTGAAGTAAACAGAAATTAAATCACTTTTCCAGGTTCATCCAGAGGATGTGAGGATAAATTTGATGTTAGGTCTGCTTAACCCTAGGCTCAGGCTCTATCTAATGTTCAAACTTACTGCCTTTAGCATCTGCAGTTTTTTACAATTATACAAACTGCTTTTTCAAAGGTTGTGTCAGAAGTATATTTTTTCTATGAAATCCTGTTAAGCTGGAAAGGATTCAAGAATCCTGTAGAATTCATTACATATCTATTGTCCAAGTATCAGCCTAGCTGAGTTTATAGAAGTTTATGACAAAATTGATGACTATCAGGAAATAAACCATCAGCAACAACTACCCTTACAGCCATAGATTTTGAGACAGAAGAAATAGTCTTCTACTTGTTCATGAGAATGAAATGAATGACAATCATCTTGCATTTGTTGCAGTTGTAGAAATAATAAACTTTCATTTCACTTCAGATGAAAATGAGCTATGTGTAAGAGCAATTCCAACTGTCTCAAAAGTCTAGCACCCCAAATTAATTCATCTTAGGAGAGTGAAATTTTTGTATCAAATTCTCTAATAAACATTTGACACTGAAGATATAAACACACATACACACACATATCCTATCATAGAGTTAACAATTCACAATTCTTATTTAGAGATATTCATTCATATCCTTTGATAAATTATCTAAAAGCTGTTATCCAATAGATATTGTCAAAAGAGGAATTGCAAAATATTTACATGATATAATGATGATACTTTAAGTATCTAATAAAATAATGATATTAATAATAATACTGAGATATCATCAAACACATTGCAAATTGACAGAAGATGGAAATACTCTTTGTAGAATGGTTTGAGAAACATAGGGATAATAATGCATTGCTCATGTAAGAGTAGATCAGTACAACCATCTTGGAAAACAATGTGGATTAATTAAAATAATATAACTTTAAAACTCCATATCCTCTGCCCGAGTGATTTCATTATTAGATTTCTCCAAAGATATCATAGATCAGAAGAAAGTTTCCATATACAACAAAATACTAAAAGCAAGAATTTTGTAATACCAAAGAATGGAAAATAAAGTAGATGTGTATCAAGTAGAGAATGGCTAGACAAATTGTGCTGCATTAAGATAGTACAATATTTCTGTGCTACATAACATGAGAAATTTGATCAATACAGAGAAACATGGAGAAATCTACATGAAAGACCAACCAAAAAGTCAAAAGCAAATGTGGCAAAATTATCAAGGACAAACATAATTCAAAAGAAGAGATATAGTAAGATACTTCCATTCACCCTTTGCAGGCTAACAGGTTAACTGTTGTAAATTACATAGATTTTCATGATTTTTCAATGAATTGATCACTTATGTTAGATTTTCCCTTTTGTATCTTTAAATAAACTATTATTAAACGGGATTACTTTCAGCTTGAGAAGTAATGCTGAATTAAAAATACCACCAAATTCATGAATAAAAGTTTCTATTTAAAAAGTTATATTGCCACTTTTTCAATTCTTGTGTGTGTGTGTGTGTGTGTGTGTGTGTGTGAACATGACTGTCTTTATTACTACCCAGTCTACTATATCACAGCTTTCCCACATACTCCTTGTGAATAATCCTCTCTCTTGTAACAAATGAGTACAACTGAATGAAAAAAAAAAGTTTTAATGGTCATTTCTGAAAATAAATGTCTTGATCCAAACCTATGTCTGAACATTGCAATGATCAGGTTTCTCATTTTTCATCGTTGTTTGCATTAAAAAAGTTATCATCATCATATAAATCTTTGCCATTCTTCTGCTCAATTCATTTAGAATTAATTTATCTGTCATACTAGTTTTTTTTCTGAATATTATTATATTTTGTAGCACAATCATTACAAAATATGTTGTGATTCATTCATCTGTTCCCCAAATTGATGAAATTGTGATTTGTTTACAGTTGTCTTCTATCCAAATTATAATACATATGGGGTGCTTTTCTTCCTTTTTTATGTCTTTTTTTATTTTTTATTTTTATTATATTTATTTTTATTATTTTTGCAAGAAAATGCAAAAAATACATATAATAACTGTAAAACAAAAGATCTTAACATCACCAATAATCATGAAAGTGTAATTGCTATGGAGAGCCAGAAAACCTGTAGAATAACTTCAAGTTCATTGCTAACGATAAGGTTAGGAGAGGTGGAAGAATTCCAGCTAAGAATTCTTAGTTTCATATTACCTAAAATATGATACTGTTGATACTACTATGATACTGCATTCAATATTACAGCACATTTGGATAACACAAGTGGCCAGAAAATTGGAAAAGATAAGATTGCTTTCCAATCCTAAAGAAAAGCAATGTTGAAGAATGTTCAAATAACCTAACAATTGTGCTCATTTCACATAATGTAAAAGTTATGCTTAAGATTTTACAAACTTGACCAGCAATATATGAACCAAGAATTACCAGAAGAGTAGTCTGGTATTCTAAAAGGCAGTAGAAAAATAAATCAAATTACCAACATTTGAGGAATTATGAAGAAAACTTCATTTGACTATACTAAATCTTTTTACTGTGTAAAACACAGTAAAATGGTAAAATGTGCCAAGTTCTTCAAGAGTTAAGACTACAAGATAATCTTACTTGTCTTCTAAGGAATATATGGAGGCCAAGAAACAACAATTAGAATTATACATGGAACCCCTTATATATAAAGAATTCCATGCAAAATACCAAGGTAGATGAATCAAAAAAGGTAAAATTAAGATTTCCAGGAGAAATAATAACAACATCAAGATTTACAGCATATGCCAATTCTGTGATAAACTTATATAGCAAATTGCAAATAAAATCCTTTATTCAAGGCAATCAGCTTGTTTCCAGAGTTTCTCCCTCCAGAGTTCTACTGAGGGATTGGAATGAATGACCAATCTTGTCTTTTGATGCTGTAAGTCTGAAGATCCCAGATTTTTTTTTCTTCTACTTCACCAGTTCTACTCAAATTTTTCAGACATGGAGAATTGTATATGCCTGTGCTAATCAAAAAATAATTTTATACAATTGGCTCTTTGAGTCAAACCTTACATGTTGATTTTTTGTGTTTTTGTGTACATTTTTAAAAAATGTTATATAATCAAAATTTTCCATTTTATCTTCTGAAATTCTCTTTATTCTTTATTTTGTGAAAAACTCTTTCCCTTTCTAGAGTTGTGAAGAGGTGAGCAATATTTATCTTATTTTTATGATACTTTAATTTTATATCTAGATCATGAGATTATTGTTGTGTATGATACAAAATAGTGGTCTAAATCTAATTTCTCCCATTTTCCCAAAAGCTTTTTTGGAATAAGGAATCTTCATCCAAAAAGCTTGAATCCTTAGGAATATTAAACAATAAAATTCTAAATAGATTTTTTGGGATATTTTATTCTAATTGAATTGATCAATATTTTTCTATAAAAATTTCCAGTCATTTTGATAATTATTACTTCACAGGATAATTTAAGATCTACTAAATTATCTTCATTCCCATTATTTTCATTATTCTCCACCTTCTCTGACTCCATAAATATTCTAGACTTTTTATTCTACCAGATTAATTTTGTTTTAATTTTGTGTAGTTCAATAAAGTAATCTTTTGGGAAGATAACAGAAATGGCACTGGATAGGTACATCAATTCAGGTAGCATTACAATTTTTATTATATTAACATAGCCCAAACATGAGTAATCATTCCTCTTTTGTTATTTAATTATTCCTCTATTTTAATGAGTATTTTGAAGTTTTGTTCATGTAATCCACAAGTATAGACTGGTAAGTAGATTCCCAGATATTTTGCATATTCTATATTAATTTTGAATGTATTTTTCTATTTTTCATAAAGGTTTTGTTAGTAAAATAAAGGTGTAAGCTTTGTGTATATGTGTGTGTTTATATACTGTTATTTTACTGAAGTTATCATTTCAGTTAATTTTAGTTGATTGTTAAGTATAAAAATTTACAGTTTTTAGATATCTGTGCTTTTGTTTCCAATTCATTTTACTTTTTATTCATGTGGATATTCATCAAATTTTGACTTCAGTTCCATTTCTTCAGTAATCTAATGTAATTTAAAAGGTTTATTGTAGATTTAGTCTTTTATTGAAACTCTCCATTCTATCTATTCCATCTTTTATGGTAACTTCAGAAGAAGTATTGACTTCAAGATTTCTGTAGATACTACATTGCTGAAGCTTTTCAGACAATGTAGTGACTCTTTCTGAAAGCAGATTTTAAGGATATTTTTGGACAACAATAGAAGTTGGCTTGGGGTTCTATATTGCACCTTTTTCCTTCTTTGACCAGGTACCATGGTATTTTGGGGATTTTTTCCTATCAATGTGACTAGAGTTTTAGAAAATTATGGCAACTGTGTATTTACTAGATTTTTTTTCTATGTATAAAAGTTATGGGAACTGATTTAATCCCTTGCACTCCTAAAATCCAAAGCTAATATTCACTCACTTTAGGACCCAGAGAGATGAGGAAATTGAGGTGAGAGAAATCAAAGTAACTTGCACAGGGGTAGTTAGTGTCTAATATAGAATTTGAATTTGTCTTCCTCATTCCATATTGAAATGCAGAACTCCATACATTGCACCATGTAGCTTCCTGTGAACATAAAAGCTTTTTTTTTCATTAATTTATCAACTATTGTTTGTTCACTTTGTATTTGTTGTTTACACCAATTTTGGGGGGATTTCTCATATGTTTCAGAATATCACATAATCATAACAATTAATTTTGACTCTTCTTGAAACAGAAAAGATATGTATTATGCAATATTAAATCTCTGAAATTCATAGGTATCTATTACATTCCCATTATATTTCAAGCACTATGTTAAACACTGACTATATAGGTACAAAGAATGAAACAGTCTATATTGCCATGGATCTTGCCAATATCTTATGAGAAAAACAGTGTGAGACTTACATGTAGGTATATAGTCTTTTAGATACAAATAGAGGAAGAGAGAGATAGAGAGAGATAGAAATAAAGTAGATATAGGTATAAGTACAGATGTAGATTTCATGGGCATATACCCTTGTGAGTATAAGTAAGTGTGTGAGTGTGTGTTTGTGTGTATGTGTGTGTGTGTGTGGTCTATGTATATGTGTGTGTAAAACACAAAAAAGCATAAATATAAATAAGACAATTTTTTTAAAAAAATAGAACCTTGATATCGGGGTACACATTATCAAAATCAGTGTAGCAAATCACATTGCAAGTTGTCTATGGTCAAAAATGATTATGGAATGTGGTATATTCACTCAATCAGAGATGATATATTTCTAATCCTCTTTAGAAGGAATAAACTATTATCTAATAGAGAGATTTTATCCTAGAACAAAAATAATTAATTTGGAAGGAAATATTATTTTGTGGAAGCCTAATGATGTATTTTTTTTTATTTGTCCTCTGCATTGTCAATCATTTGTGTGAATTTGTCTATTCTTTTCATTGTGTAATATATTCCTTATCTGTAAGCTTAAATATTATAATTCAAACCTAGGGATTGATTTCCTTCTTGGCTTGTGAAAATGATTCTGATTTTAAGAAGGAACTGGGAAGTTGGAAATATGGCAGTATTCAAGTTAAAGGGTAGGAGAGCAAACTCTATGTGTTCTCCAATTTAGTTGCTGTCTGCAGAATGTAAGAGAGCCAATAAAAACATCTGTGTTATAGCATGGAGGAAAAAGTGAATTAGAATTTGTAAATAATTGCCATTTTGAACTAAACAAATTAGGAATGCATTGAATTTTTAATAACAAGTCTCTGAATTGCATGGAAATAAAAGCAAACTGAGAACAAACCCAAACAACTAAGTTTAGTTAAAATAAAATTGGGAGGTGTTTTGGATAGTATAGAAAAATGCATAATTTTAAGTTACTTTTTAAGAAAGAAAACCCAAGCATTTTTTTCTTTTAATATGTTGAATTTCTCTACAAAATTGTTTATATTTAAGACAACTCAACTGGACATAAGTGACTTACCCAGGGACACAGCTAATAAGTGTTAAGTGTCTAAGGACAAATTTGAACTCAGATTCTCCTAAATTCAGGACTGAATCTCTATCCACTGTGCCATCTACCTGCCCTGAAAATATTTTTTTAAAAATAAAAAAAGATCCTCAGTAATAATGTGCTCAAAACTTTCCTTTGTAATTCATTCTGCCTAATACAAGGTTGTGAATATGTTTGTCCTGTGTGCTAAACTAGATTTTTAAAAATCTGGCTTTATGACAAATTTTAATTGGAAGATAATGGTGCTTTCTGTAAAAGTTTGATTTTGCATTTTACAAAATGGATTACTATAATTGTATAAAAACATCTAAAATAAAGAATATACATTCAATGTTCTCCAATTACAAGAATATAATCTCTATACTTTTCAAAACAAAATAATTAAATTAAGTAAATCTTTAGGTTTCTGTTCTGATTAAAGAATACAGTAAAGAATACAAAATAATATTTTGATTGCTTTCTAAATTCAATATTGAATAGAATTAACGGTATTAACAGTGGGATTTGGGTAAGTAGGTAATTTTTTTTTTTCATTTCTTTCAGGAAATGATCTTAGACCATGCTACTATACTTTTTCATTTTATATCTTGGCTCATACCTTCTTAACTCAATCTCAAAGGATAAAATTATTCTCCCTATTAATAATTACAGCATTGATCTTATCTTGGAAGTCAGATAGTACAGGGACAGAGCACTGGACCTGGAGTCAGGAGGACTCAAGTGTCATGAATTGTAAAATGCAGATCATTATCAGACCATCTTCAAGTGTTGTTGAGAAGTTTCTCATTTTCTTTGTCTAGGTGTTTATCACACTGTTTCTCTGTAAATGTCCCTTTGTTTTGTTTTTTGTTTTTTTTCCCCCTCTATCCCATCTCTTTGAGGTTACCTCTTTGTCTCTTGTATGTCTGCCTCTCTCTCTCTCTCTCTCTCTTTTTCTTTCTCAACACACACACACACACACACACACACACACACACACACGAACATTCTCTCCCATTCTCTTTTTTTGCTTTCTCTGATATCATTAGGGTTATTTTTCTTACCTTTCTGCTTTTCTACTCACTACTCATCTCTCTCTATTAGGCAATTTCTAAAATAGTTTTCCCTTGCTGAGCTTCAATATAACAAGACTGTCTCCATTAGTATCATGTTGGATCCTTGTTTTAAATGATAAATAACTGAACTCTGAAAAACTCTAGGACTTCTAATGAACATAACTACCCCATCTGTGCTGCCCATCACTCATGTGAACACTGGGACTGCTACTCCTAAAAACTACCCTAATCCTTGAATTGTGACTATTCTGGATTAGCTCATTCTCTTCATGACAACTCTATTCACACTAGAAGATTTCAATATACTCTCAACATTAATACTATCAAAATATCTTAATTCCTTATTTTCATTATTTGAATTTTTATATTTGTTATTCTAATAAATGAGAAGAAAGAATAATGTAATAGGAAGATAGGTAAGTAGTGAAACTTTGACAAATAAGTCTTTATAACAAGTTCAAATTGTCTTCTGTATATCTTCTATCCATTGATATTTCTTTTAATCTCTGGGGCCAAACACAGCAAGTCTTATTCTTTTATGTACCAGCTTTTCAAATACTTGGAGATTCTTATTATAGTTCTTATCCTTACAAGTCCCCTCTTGCTCAAGCTAAACAACCCCAGTTTGTGTATGTCTATGTGTGCATGTGTGTGTGATTATCTTCATATAGTTCAATGACCTTTACCAGCCTTTCTGTCCACCCAAAGATACCATATAACTTATGGGTGAGTATTTCAAAAGGTATTATTCAGAACTCAATGTAATATTTTAGATATGGTCTATTAAGGACAGAGAAAAGAAGTGCTATTATCTGAAAAAAAAAATCAATATAAAGCAGTGGTTACCAAAACTATTTGGTATTGGCTAAGAAAATAGACTAGTTAATCAGTGGAATAGGTTACGTTCAAAGGACAAAACAGTCAATAACTTTAATAATCTAGTGTTTGTCAAACTCAAAGACCCCAGATTTTGGGATAAAAACTCACTGTTTGACAAAAATTGCTGGGAAAATTGGAAATTAATATGGCAGAAACTAGGCATTGACCCACACTTAATTCCGTACACCTTGCAAGATAAGGTCAAAATGGGTTCATGACATAGACATAAAGAATGAGATTATAAATAAATTAAAAGAAGATAGGATAATTTACCTCTCAGACCTGTGGAAGAAGAAAGAATTTATGACCAAAGAGGAACTAAAGATCATTATTGATCACAAAATAGAAAATTTTGATTATGTCAAATTGAAAAGTTTTCGTACAAACAAAACTAATGCAGACAAGATTAGAAGGGAAACAATAAACTTGGAAAACATTTTTACAGTCAAAGGTTCTGATAAAGGCCTCATTTCCAAAATATATAGAGAATTGACTCTAATTTATAAGAAATCAAGCCATTCTCCAATTGATAAATGGTCAAAGGATATGAACAGACAATTCTCAGATGAAGAAATTGAAACTATTTCTAGCCATATGAAAAGATGCTCCAAGTCATTTTTGATCAGAGAAATGCAAATTAAGACAACTCTGAGATACCACTACATACCTGTCAGATTGGCTAGAATGATAGGGAAAGAGAATGCGGAATGTTGGAGGGGATGTGGGAAAACAGGGACACTGATACATTGTTGGTGGAATTGTGAACGAATCCAACCATTTTGGAGAGTAGTTTGGAACTATGCTCAAAAAGTTATCAAACTGTACATACCCTTTGACCCAGCAGTGTTACTACTGGGCTTACATCCCAAAGAGATCATAAAGGAGGGAAAGAGACCTGTATGTGCACGGATGTTTGTGGCAGGTCTCTTTGTAGTGGCCAGAAACTGGAAACTGAGTGGATGCCCATCAATTGGAGAATGGCTGAATAAATTGTGGTATATGAATATTATGGAATATTATTGTTCTGTAAGAAATGACCAGCAAGCAGGATGATTGAAGAAAGGCCTGGAGAGACTTACATGAACTGATGCTGATTGAAATGAGCAGGACCAGGAGATCATTATATACTTCAACAACAATACTATATGATCATCAATTCTGATGGACGTGGTCATCCTCAACAATGAAATGATCCAAATTAGTTCCAATAGAGCAGTAATGAACTGAACCAGCTACACCCATAGAAAGAAGTCTGGGAGATGACTATAAACCACTATGTAGAATTACCAATCCCTCTATTTTTGTCTGTCTGCATTTTTTATTTCCTTCACAGGCTAATTGTACACTATTTCAAAGTCTGATTCTTTTTGTATAGCAAAATAACTGTATGGACATTTTATTTAACTTATAATTTAATATATTTAACATGTATTGGTCAACCTGCCATCTGGGGCAAGGGGAGTGGGGAAGGAGGGATAAGTTGGAACAAAAGGTTTTGCAATTGTCAATGCTGAAAAATTACCCATGCATATATCTTGCAAATAAAAAGATATATATATATCTTTATATAAAAGATATATCTTTTATATATAAATATATAAAAGATCTTTATATAAAAGATAAAAGATATATATATATATCTTTATATAAAAAAAGAAGTGCTATTATCTCACAATTCTTGATTGTCCCTCTGTAAAAGAATCTTAATTTACACTAACTTTCTTGACTATTATATATAATTATTGGCCCATATGAAGTTTACAATGTCCCCTATTTTTAAAACAAATATCATTTTGCCAAACTTTTTTTGCATTTAGTGCTTAGAAAATTGAGATTTTAAACTCAAGGTTTGCATTTGTATTACAAATAAATGGCATCTCTTTGATTGTTGGGCCAATAGTTAGTATTTCAAAATCTTTTTTGACAATTGGCTCTATTAAACAAAATGTTACATATCTATTTTAATGTTCTTTAATGTTCACTCATATTCAGTGCATATTTAATAAGATTTCTACATTTTTAAGAATTATATTTAATTGATGAAAGTTTTAAAGACAAAACGTCAAATACAATCACAATCACAAACACAAATAAAATAGTACTATCCTGGAAATCTACTTCCATGATGATATGAAAGCATTAATGGCTATTCAACTATTTCTGAATCTATCTATAGTTTTCTAGTTTCACACTTTCCACAACTTTTTACAAAGGGGGAGGGGGGATTTTTCAAAGGATTTTCTTAAATCTTTGTAAATTCAATTTAAATCAAACTTTTGATTCAGCAATGTAGTAACACTATAAAAAATAGTGTGTATTTGGATGACCTATTCCTTAACAATGTATGTTTCATTTTTTGTGATCATTACTTCTTTTTGATCATTAATCATCTCTTTATTATTCCATTCTAGAATTTTTACAAGACTCAAAACTGAAAGAAATTGGCCTATACTTTCCAAGTTCAAAAATAAACTCATGTTGAGTTTTGAAACAACAATCTCTTCCTAATAAATAAAAGAATGAAGAAAAATACATTTTAAGTGCTTATTACTTGATAAGCACTTTGCTGAACAAAGAACTGATGATACTAAAAAGAAAAGAAAATAATAGGCTTTTCTCTTAATGCATTTACTCTTGAAATAAAGAAGACAAAATCGGACAGTTCTATTGAAATATAAATGAAAAGGCCTAAGAGTTTTATGAATAGAGCTATAAGACTAATGGCAAATCTCAGAATTCAGTAGATTAGAGTCTGTTCCAAGAAGAACAAGGGGAATAGATTTAAAGTTCATACTGAAGAAGAGATAGTATCATTGTTAGGATGGTTTGTCATGGCTCTGAGAAAGGGAGGAGAGATATGTGGTCCTTTTGGGCATCTGTTCAAGTTTGGTACTTTAGGTTCCTTCTGAGGCCTGAGGCAGCCTAACAGAAAAAAAAAAGAAAGAAAGAAAGAAAGAAAAGAAAAGAAATGAATAAAACAAACAAAAGGTCTCTCTCTGTATGTATGTATATATAGAGAGATAGATATATAGATGGATATTATAGATGTATATTTCTATAGTATGAATAATATGGTTATGAAACTTTTTATATGTTATTATCTTGCTGTCAATTATTTCCTTTAAGTAATAGTATTTATATGAAGTATTTATATATAGTATTTATATATTTATATCAATGTGTATGAACAATTTAGTAATTTTCCTAGGATTCTTTGGAATTATTTGAAATTATTTGAATAGATCAAAGATCAAATAGCAATTAATTAAAATCACTGTTGTCTCACAGCTTATGTTCATAGAGTTATCTGGGAAATTAAGACTTCATGTGACTTGAACAGAATCACATATCCAGTATGACATGAGCACAAGTCATCCTGACTGAAAGTTGGTTGTCTATTCCTTAGACAAAACTTCCTCTCATTGTGTCTGATTTTATTTGCAGTAAATTTTTTTCATTTCATTTTTTTCTTTTCATTCTTAGATCCTAAACATCTTTCATGATTGCTCATATTCAGTATGTTCTTATTAAAGATTTGCTAAATTAAACTTATTTGAGGAACTACAAAAGAGCATGAAGTCTGTTCAACAGAGTTATGACTATATGTTGTAGTATACAACTTTATATTAATTTCATTTTACCAATTGGTATTAATAGTATTTTTACAACTAAAATCATCTCCATAGATGATGATTTGTTTCTTTCTTATCCTGTCATTGCTATAGAATCCCCCACTCTATCCGACAATTTCATTGATTTGTTCTAGTTTAGTAATTGTCTGGAAACAGAGTTTTGGAGTTTTTTTTTTTTTTACTAGTTAGTCCATGTGTTACTAGGTAATCAAGTAGAGGATAGTGAAGAAAAGTTTGTCAAATATGTAATTATGCTTTCCTTTATTTTTGCTACATTGCTTTAATTTTCTTTTTTGATTTCTTGTTTCAATATTTTTCTTTAGTTTCAATAAAGCTTATCTATCTAACAACATAAATACCACCAAGTTCTATGTAGATAATAGAAGAGAACTTTATAAGAATAAACAAAGTGATGAAGTGTTTTGAAGTGCAACACATACCAAAGAGAGATGGGATTTATAGAGGAATTATGCATTTTGCAGACATGAAAGATACATGAGTGTCTATTTTGAATTTAGAGAGAATTTTCTGGAGGCCAAGAGGTAAAAGCAGCAAGGAGCAGCAAGATGTATACTTGCTTAACAATTCAAATAATGATGATTGTTCCTAGAAAACATTGAAGAAATCACAAAGGAAATAATAAATTGAATTGAAACATGAAAAGAATGAAATTTCTACATGAAAGTATTCTGTTTAAACGAGTGAGTGACTGGAAGAATGAAGAATTTTATTTAATACAATAATTTTTCAATTAAGCTAATTTAGAATTCATTTTTTTTTCCCTGTAATTAGCCACTGGGAGAACTGGATTTTTTTAAACAGTTCTTGCTTAGAAAAAATAAAGTTCTCTATAATTAGAAATGTTAAGTTTAGCATGTCATAATGATAATGGGAACATTTAAGAGAATTGTTGATGCTGCTCTTGTGACTAGTTTCTGGAGACATTTTGAAGTTCAAGTCATCTGTCTCTAAGATAGGGACTGTGAAAGATGCTGTTGTTAAAGGGTTAAATTTGCGCTCCTTTTACAGAAATGACAGCAATATGCTTTACCTGAAGGAAATAAAAAGGACAACATTATTGAAACACAATTTAGAAAAATCATTCCTAAGACATTTTAAAATTATTAAGAAAAGAACTATTAAAGTAGCTATATTTGCCCTTTTCTATGTAGCCCTCCTTGAGTAATGATTACATATAATAGGCAAGCTGTGATTACGTCCCCTTTTAATGTATAAAAATAAGCTTGACCTCAATCTGGTCCAGTACTCTTTTTGACTCTGTTCTCAATCTCTTTGTCTTTCTCTTTATATATGTCTTCATATATATATATATATATATATATATATATATATATATTATATATGTATGTGTGTGTATATATATATATATATATATATATTCAATGTGTTTGTGTGGTGCATCTGTGCATGTGGGCTTATGTGATATGTATATTTAAACAAATTCAATCTGAGTGATATATTTGTATAAACATATACATATCTATTTGTGCATATATGCATATGAATCACTCAAACAACTTGAAATATATTAGGGTTCCATAATCTCCACTGGAAGACAATTGAAGTTTGAATGGCAGGAGAAAAAAAGTCTAGATCAAGATGCCCAGACCACAGTGAAAACTGTTTTTCACTCTATGCACTTATCCTCAGAATCTCCCTGAAAGATGAAATTTGCATATTTCTTGCAAAACATAAGACATTAATTCTTATTTCATAGCATTTTCTTAATTGAAAGAGAGATGAATTAAAGGAAAAGATAATCATCTGAGAAGAAGCTCTCAGAACTTCTGGATGAACAAAAAAAAGGATTAGTCAAGTGAAAAGATAAGAAAGTATAATTAATAACAGGATTCATTTTTACTCAATAAGATTATCTCCCTCCATTTACAGTAATGATAATGTTCTTAATCAGTATCTAAATGATAAGATTAAGGCTGAGTGTCAAAATAAGTGCTTTTAAATTAGAATTATTTTCAAATTGGCCAAAGGAATTTGGATACATTCAAACATCATTTACAAATTATCAAGCTTCTTTAAGAGTTGGAATCATTAAAGAGATTTAATCCAGCTAGTGTGGCTTTGCAGTAAAATTTCTGAAGGTTAAGGAATAATGGAAGCATATAATTGAATTTCATGCTTGGCTAGTTCGACCCAATCCTGGTTTTGGAAGAAGTATTTTAAATCTCCCATCTTTTCATCTGTTTACAGTAACAACTCTGGAACAACTGAAAGAAATATTTGCATTATTTACTAAGACTAAAAAAGATTTTCCGTACTTAAGGGGAAATTCTTTAATGGCTAATTATTAGGAGAAAAGGACTACTAGCAATAGGAATTGAGAGTGACACTCTTGCCACTATAAGCTTTCTAAGTTTGAGCCAACATTTCTCTGGATTTTCTAAGAGTGTAAGTGAGAGTGTGGCACAGAACTGGATGACAAAGGACAAGTTATGTACCAATTGTTCTTACTGCAAGATCTCAGTGATTATTAATTTCTAAAAATTACTGAAGGTTTACTGACTAAAATAATTTGCAATTGATCTATTTTAAACAAGCATAATGGTCAATGCTCAAGTGGATGGAATTCATGAAATTATGTTATATCTTCAGGGATACACTTTAGAATCCTAAGAGAAAGGCTTTCTTCAGAACCAATGATTTTTCTATGAGATCTGAATTTCATATAAGGATCTTGGAGGTATGGAGGTGATATAAGTGTTATTTTGCTCACTCTCACTCTCTCTTTCTCTCTGTCTCTGTCTCTGTCTCCCTCCTTCCCTCCTTCCTTGCCTCCTTCTCCTCTCTCTCTCTCTCTCTCTCTCTCTCTCTCTCTCTTCCTCTCCCCCAATTAATTTTGCACATTTGTTCTCCAAAACTGTCCTTTAGGTGTTGAGTGTAATGATAATTCCTGAACAAAAGTTATTGAAATTAAGCATATTTAAAATCAGAATTTTTCTATCAGAACATTTTATTTTAGAAGACAGAAACTATTCTGACTCTGAAATATCTTCCCCATTTTTTCTAATTCTGATATGTTAATGTTTTTCCTCAAGGAATTGAAAAAGAAAGGTTTATATGCAAAATCTATGTGAGTTTTTTTCCTAAAGATTTTGAATTGTTTTGTAGTTTTCTTCAGGTACTTTTCAAAGTTAAATAAAAATAGACATTTTCAAGGATTTCTTTTCATACTTCTATTATAAAGTCTTTCTTAGTGGTAGTAATACCAAAAATCTTCATGGATCCATTGAGTACTACATTGGGCACTAAATCTTAACAATATTTGTAAAATAGAACAGTAAGGAAATGCATAGTTGCTGTTATAATACTGACATTTATAATTATCAGATTTGATTAAAATGTGTTAAATGTGTGGCAGTATAATCCGAAGAAAATAGTTTCAATATCAGTAATATAATTTTGAAACATATTTCTTTTACATAGAATTATTACAAATATTTCTAATATCTTAACTATAGAAAATATTAAACAAGGCTTCTTATATTTTTTCTACTTATGACCATTTTTTGCCCAAGAAATCTTTATGTAACCCTGGCTAAGTAGGCATATATAATATTTATACAAATAAAATATTTACCTAAAGTAAATCATAATTTCACAATCCCCATTTTCAGTTATGAGAATATATATGGGGTTGCCATTTGTTTCTTAAGAAAGTAGAATTGAGAATGATTCACATCTATTTATTGAAAAAAATTATTACATACCTACTATATTTTGTGCTACACACTGAGGGAATTAGAACATTCACTGTCTTCTTTGGATTATATGAATATTTATAAAAGAAATTAATTTTCTGTTGTGTTTTACATTTATAAAAATGTGACATAAAATAATTTTATAATTTGGTCAGCAAGCATTTGTGAACACTTATTTATTAATTCAAGTGACAAGCATTTATTAAACATTTATCACCTGCCAGACAGAGTGACAACCATTAGAGATACAAAGAAAGATAATAACATGGTCTTGGCCCTCAAAGAGTTTACATTTGAATAGGAAGAAAATACAAAAAACTATGCACAAATTAAAAATTCACGGAGTAAACTGAAACTTAGAGGATAAGTACCATCAGTTTGAAAGTGTGGTGTGGGGGAAGAAAGGACTCTAGTGGAAAGTGGGATTTGAATTTACTCTTTAGGAATCCAGGAGAATGAGAGGCATAATTAAAGATGAAAAATTTTCCAGGTCTAGAGAAAAGCCAATGCCATTCCCAAAGTTTGGAGATATTATTTTATTAAGAACCTGTTACAGTCTTCTAAATACTGTGCAAAAAGAAAAAAAAGAAAAGAAAAATAAAAGAAAAAATATCTAGCCTCTAATCTCAAGAAATTTATAGCATTTTTGGGAAAACAAAAATATACAAGCAAGATACATATAAAATTAATATGAAGTAATTAATAAAAGGAAGGCATTAGAATTAAGAGGAATTTGGTGCATAGATTGAAAAAAAAAGGATTTTTTTGATAATTAGGGGAAGCTGGAAATTTCAGTATGTTGAATGAAAGGAAAAGGGAGAACATTCCAGGAATGGGGAATAATAAGAGAAAATTAGCAGATCTCAGAATGGAGAGAAGTCAACCAGCAGGTCAATGTCACTGCAACAAAATAAGATGTAAGAGTATTAGAAAGGTAGAATGAGGCTAGGTTATGAAGGACCAAATAAGATTGTATTGTATTTGTTCCTAGAATTAAAAGGAAAACAGTGGAATTCATTGTGTACGAAGATAAGATGCTTCCTGTTAGGAAGTATACTTATAATAGTGTAGGCATGAAGTGTTGAGGTTCTGTCATAGGTGATAAAGACCTAGTAGAGGCAGTATTGGAGAAAATAGATGATATATTCAAGAGATGCTTCACAGGAAAAATTTACAAACCATGAAAACAGATTGGATATGAGTAGTGAGCCTGAAGAACTGGCAGGAAAGGTCTTGTGCTTTATAGAAATAAAACTGGTATGGAGAAGGAGGGTTTAGGGGTGAATATGAGAAATCATATTTTAGAGGTTTTGAGTTTAAGATATCTCTGGTACTTGAGTTCAAGATGTACGAAAAGTAGCTGGAGATGTTAGATTGAATTTGAGAAAAATTTTATGCAATGATAGATAAATTGAAGAATTATGAACATAAAAAAGTTAGTTAAATTCATGAAAGATAATGAAATCACTAAGTGAAGTAGTATAGATAGAGAGGAAATGATGACAAAAGAAAGAGGCCCGAAAGTCACCTTTGATTTGAAGACATCATCTAGAAAGTAATTGAGCAAAGGAGACAGCAAAGGAGACTGTAATCAAAAGTGGGATCCCCCAAACCTAGAAAGATGAAACTATCAAAGAAGAAAAAGATTAAGACAATTAAAAATGGCAAAGAGGTAGAAGATAATGTAGAAAGGGACACTGAATCTGGCAATTAAGAAATCATTTCTAATTTTGGAGAGAACAATTACAGTAGAATGAAAAATTTGTAATTGTAATGTAAAAGTTTGGATTGTAAGAGGTTATAAAAAAGAATAACAAGAGAAGTGACACAGCTATTGTCAATGTCTTTTCAAGGGATTCATTTTAAGGGCAGAAGAGATGTAGAATAAGACTTTACAGGGATAAATTAAAGGGTTTTTATCAAGATAGAGGAAACATGAACATCACTTTTAAGCAGAAGAAAATGAACCAGTGATGGAGAGATTAAAAATAATAGTGTGAGGAAACTTGATGATAAGAGATAATGAAAGGGGAAGAAGAGAGAGCCCAGAGGAAATGATATCATATTTTCCTGTAAAATATGAAGCAAGGTTCTCAGCTGTGAGAGCAGAGAAAGGAGAAAACATAGAAGTTTGAGAAGAGTTGCAAAAAAGTCAATAGATGGCTTTGCCTACAATCAGAAAACCTCATCTTTCTTAGTTCAAATCTGGCTTCACTAGCTATATGAACCTGGGCAAGTACATAACCCTGTTTGCTTCAGTTTATTCATCTGTAAAATGTGATGAAGAAGGAAATGGCAAACTACTCCAGATTCTTTGCCAAGGAAATCTCAAATGGGATCATGAAGAGCCAGATCTAACTGAAATAACAAAACAAGAACAAAAAGGTATGGAATAGTCACTGCAAAGTGTGGGATACTGAGTTGGTATGGAAGACATAGTAGGCTTGCCTAGCAGGATGGCGTACTCAGTTGAGATTGTGTTGGTAGTGGAGTATGTCAAAAGTTGTTTTTTTTTTTTTTTTTTTTCCTTCATCTGCATTCAGTAGCACATTTGTAGGAGGAAAGTCAATTAATATTTTGAATGATCCATGGCTGAAACTTGACTGGTTACAATTGGTGATATATAAGGGAGCTAGGGATTCAAGAGGGAAAGATGCTATCAAATTGAGTGAAATTGCTAAAGGGTCCAAATGGAGGAAAAACAGAGTATTTAGTGTAAACAATAAAGCATGGGATCTAATTGATAGATCAAGAGATTGAAGATCATAATAAGAATGTTTGAGTAGTCTTTTTTTTAATTTTGTCTTTTTTGTTTTAAGAAGCATATTAAAAGGTGGAAAGCCCATAGATTATATTTCGATAAGGGGATTTCAGAATTCTTGAATCGACAGGTTTTACATATGGGGGTGATGGCAAGATCATAGTTATGGTCAATTTTATGTGTCACTGAGGTATGTCACTCAAGTCACATACTTGAATAGTATCTGTCACTACTCAAAGAGTAGTTCATGAGAAGTGAGTAAGCCGAGGAACATAGTGGTTAAAGGGTTTGAGGAAGAGTCCAATATATATGCTGAAGTTCCATAGTGTGAGGCCAGGAGTTGTGGGAGAATAGAAAATCTGTGAGATAGAAAAAATTAAATCATTGAGGAAGGAAAAGTATTATCTGTGTGCCTATAGACATTCATTACAAGAAATTTGATTGGATAGTAAATATGAATAGCACATATCTCAAAGAAAGAGTGATTCCTGCATGATAGAGATAGGAGGATGGGAAGAAGAGTATTCCAAGTCCCCAACTTGATCAGAGAACCAAAAAAGAATGAATGAAGGTACAGGTAGTACTTAGAAAGGTAGCAAGGAAGACTGTATAATGAGAGGAAGTCTGGAATAGATGGAAAGAAGTGAGAGAGGAATGGATTTTGAATGAAGAAAACTGCCTATTGAACAAGGATTCCAGAGGGTACAGTTGACGGACTGGACTGTGTTTGCTTGAAATTTTGTCTTAGGAAGACTGAAAGGAATTAAAATGAAAAGTTCAGTGAATATGGCAGAAAATGTGGTTTGAATGATGTTCTGTAAAAGGTCAGGGTCATGTGGAATATGAAGGTATGACTTGGTGTGAAAATATGCATCAGCAAATGAAATTGCCATTCAATAAAGATTGAAAATCCAGCTATATGCAAATTACAAGAATTTATAAAATAGGAAGCACACCATCAAATGAAAAGCCTTAATTTTAAAGTGCAATTTCCTTCAAAAACTGGAAATTAAGCAGGAAAGTTGTAATGTTCTATTTAGCTTTCTGGAGGTCTTTGTACCAGCCTTCATTTCAGCTGAGTTATCACCATGAGAATAACCAGAGATAAAGTCCAAAAGTCTTTATTGTCTCCTTCAGAATTTGTCTCCTTGCCTAGGGTTCAGCTAGCTTTCAGGAGGCCCTTCAGATGGTATTTGATCTCAGTGGGGGAAGCAGGAGGACAGGCCAGTTACCACAAAGCTGATGAAGATGGAATGACTCTCTTGAGTCCAAGAGCTTGAGCTTCAACCTACAGTCCTCTGTCTTCTCTGAATCTGACTCTGGCTGAGTTTGTCCCAGTTTATATGTTCTATTACAATTACATCATTACAGTATACTAAGTATAAACCAATCATATCACTAGGACAATCATACTAAACTAGAGAACTCACATGCTAAACTAGATAACCATTGTATTATCAATTCCACTGAGTTAACACCTTGTAGTAGGACTAAATCAATCATACTGAGCCTTAAGTATACTTCTCCAAGAGTTCTGCCCTTTACAGAAAGGACTATAACTAAGCAATGAAAGTCAAGGCTACATAATAGAAAGAAGAAACTCCATTCCCTACAGCTTTCATCTTCCAGGTCCCTCAATGTGAATATATTAGGAGAAAAGCCTGAAATCAAAGTCTTGTTTGCACAGGGAATTTTGCACATCCCCTTTTGAGAGTAGGCTGGCAGTAAAAAGTAGAGTTTTCCTGGTTCTAGCACAGATGAAGGTGGATGCTTTGAAATAGATGGAATATGTCCAACCCAGCCACTTCCCTCAGGAAAAAAAAAAAAACAAAAAACATTGTGCCTAGAAAAAGGGAAGTAAATAAACTCCAAATTCCATTTTTGGACATGTAGTGTTTGATATACCCATGGGCCAAACAATTTGAGATGTCCTGAAGGTAGGCAATCAGCTGAAATTCAAATTCAGAATAAAAGAAGAGCTGGATATGTAGATCATTCTAATAGAGATGATAATTGAAGCTATGAGAACTGATGAGATCAAGAAAGATTGTATAAAATGAGAAGAGAAGAACTAAGATAGAACATTGGGGAATAACCAAATTTATTAGGCATCATGTGACTTGATATCCAAAAAAAGTATGAAGTACATTCAACTAGGTAGTAAAAGAATCAGAGAGAGTAATAACAAGAAAATCTAGAGAGTAAATTATTTAGAAGGTCACTACCAAAAGCCTACCCAGAAGTCAAAAATCATATGTAGGGAAAAGATGTCAGATTCATCAAATAAGAGAACAATGATTACTTTGGAGAGAGCAATTTTAGAGAAACAGATAAATCTGTTATGAAAACAAGCTTTTTTTATTTAAATAATTGATAAAATTGTCATTATGTCTTTATCAAAGTCACTGGTGGGGGAAAAAGAATGTAAGTTTCATAAAGACAGGTAATTTTGATTTTTTTTTCTTTTTCTTCATGTATCTACTATAATTATAGTTCACAATAAGAATTCTACAAATTCTCATTTTTATTTTTTGTTTACTTATTGACTGATTTATTCATATATCCTTTTACTCATTCAGCTAATTGTTTTAAGTCCTAACTAATTAGATATTTCAAAAATATTTCTATTTTATGTTAGCTCCTTCAAGGAATGATGAGGAGTAGAATGGAGATAATTTTTATATCAATCTAATTTTCTGGAAGTTATCACTATTTGTTAGAAAGCACTTCCATCGAACAATTGAATTCTTAGAAAATTATAATTGGCCTGGATGTAAATTATGGCTATTAGACTGGTAGAACATGAGCAAGTTATTTGATCTAACTGCACTTCAATATCCTCATCTATAAAATGGTGATGATAATACTTGTCATATTTATATTTCACAGCATTTTAGAAGAATCAACTTGCAAATCTTAAAGTATTATACCAATGCTAGTTATCTTTATATGCATGACTTGTATTGCTATGACATTATTTTGCATCATTTTCTAATAAAAACTGTTTTCCTACAAACATAATTTTTTTTTGTTGGACTTTTGCAAAGCTTTTATAAAACAACTAAGTGGGAAAAATTGGTTTTATGGTAGCAAAACATTAACTGTTGAATTGCCTGTTTTGTACTTAATTGTGAATTTTTAGGTTTGTTATCTGTGATTAGTACTTGTCAGATAGATCAAAGACATTTTAATTTTCTACTCTTTGTCCTTGGTCTTCCAAAATAAAGGCCTACATTAAGCTGTATAATTAAACAGAGCATAATTCAGCCTGCTAGTTTTATATACCAGGTTTATATTAGAGCTTCTCTAGATTAACCTTTCCTTAATTAAGCTATTTTTCCCAAAGAAGATAACAATGTTTTATTTGTGTATAGCTTACCAGCTTTTAACAATCTTCCTCAATCAGTACCTTATTTAATGTTCACCAAATTCCTGTGAAGTATTATTATCCCGTCCTCCCTCCTTACAGATTAGGAAACTTGAGAATCAAGATTAAGTGATTGTCCATGGAACTGAGGTTAATAAATTGTTGCATCATTTCAGTTTTGTCTAACTATTCTTGAACCCTTTTGGGGGTCATGAATATATATTGGAGTTGTTTTGTATTTCTTCAGTTCATTTTTCAGATAAAGAAACCAGTATAAACAGCATTAAATGACTTCCCCAGGATTCCACAACAAGTAAGTTCCTGAGGGCAGATTTGAAATCAGGAAAATATTTTCCTTTCTCTAGGCCTGAGACTCTATTCACTATACTTCTTAACTGTATTAAAATTAAGCATTTTTATGTTAAGTTCAATTTTTCATTCCACCATATCATTTAGTTTATATAAGAGGATATATTTTTTACAATTTCTGGGCCTAGTTTTCTTAGTTTATGCATGAAATATAAAAAGCACAATTCTACTCTGCAAATATAGATAGTTGTATAAGCTGTGATGGTCATACATACATTTAAAAAAAAAGATCTCATGTGCATTTCTAAAGGAAAGATTCAGTTAAAGGAAACTTCTGAGTCAGTATTGAGAATAGAAAATGTTTTCATTACATCTCCCACAACTGACCTTGAAATTCCAAGGACCCTATTTTAATGAAACAAAAATAATTTCTTTGAAAACTCTTTTGATCATACATGCAACATCCTTCGATGTCAGCTACTTTCTCTATTCATTTTAAAGCTTAAAAAAAAAAATCTGACATCTAGATAAATTAGATTAATTTTCCAAGATCCAACAGGTAGTGAATGCAAGAATTTTGCATCCATGTCCTCTGGACTATAAAGGTAGCACTCTTTCGACTTTATTTCTTTCTCTATATATACCACCTTTGGAAGTGTATCCCTGCTATCCTTTACTGGTAATTCCAAGGTACTAGATAACAGGGATAAAGGACTCTATTCCATGTGAACTATCAATTTTTAGTCTGTTCTATCACTTACATATAGCATTTTTAGCTTACATAATGTTCTTTAGTGTTACTAATCATAAGGAGAAGAACAGGATGGGGGACTGAGTAAAAGAGTATAGAAAAGCAAGCACCAATTTATTATTCATGTTAGAATTTTTTAAAAAAATAAAGCCTATGCCTTTTTTTTTTGGTCCATAAGTTAGTAGATTTGCAAATATATATTACAATTATCTAACTTCTAGAATTTAAATATGTAATTTTTTAAAGAAAATTATATGGTATCATAATGGGTTTTAGCAGAAAATGTCTGATATGCTGACAAAATTATAATGCTCCCTGAAGAAAGAAGAGAAGGGTATTAATAGAAACATCTCAACCTCAAGTGGTCCTTTAGTTTAAGTGAACTTTTGATTACAATCCCACCTTAGGTTGGTTGGCTGGTTGGTTGGTGGCTTGATTGTTGTCCTTCTTACTTAAAGAGAACCAAAATGACACCATTGTTAGAGTTACAGTGTGTCCCACTGCGGCTGATCAGACCAATATGAGCTTGGAATGCTCTGCCACAGGTTAGACACAAGTAGACTCTATGAACATTTGAGGTGGCTTCTCTAACTTTGTGCAACTCGCATTTATTCTAAGATAATTCAATTCTGTTTTGCTCATAGAACACAGGACTTTCTCTGATGAAGGCACATGAGGCTAGGCAGGCCTGTGTCAATGTCTACCATGTCATACAATCGATTCTAAAATTATTGAGAGATCTTGAGAGTGACCTTGTATTGCTTTATCTAACCATCTTGCAAATGTGTGAGTCTCCATTATTTTATTATTATTATTATTATTATTTGTTATTTTTTTTTTTTTTGCCAAGTATACATTTAACATTTGAACAATTTGGCCAACCCAATGGAGTCATGTTCTCTGCAGAGGGCAGCTAGGTAGGATTTCACATTGGATCTAGAGTCAGGGAGATGAATCTTCCTGAATTCAAATCTGCCTTAGACACTTGCTAGCTATATGATCCTGGACAAGTCACTTAATCCTGTTTCTTCAATTTCCTCATCTGGAAAAGGAACTGGATAAGGAAATGGCAAAATACCCACCTTATATGGAGGTCTCTAGAAACCTAAACTTTACTATGTCCAATCAGAAAGCCAAGTTATGATGTCAAGTCCTTGAGATTATGTATCCCTTACAAAAGATTTGCTCAGATTGTAGGTCTTTTCTAACTTCTCTGATTTCAGCCCACCAGTCAATGGTATATTCCCCATTACAGCTAATTTCTCTATGAAAAGTTAAAATAAAAATTCCTTGTAATAGTGCCTTTCTCCTGGTTAATTGTGAGTTGCACTAGAAAATTTGTATTTCTCCTTGTTAACTAAAACATCTTATGTTGCTAACTATTCTCGGAATTTATCCCACTTTTAGTAGCATAATAAAATCTTTGCCTCTTGATTTGGAGGTCTTCCTACAAATTCTTTTGGTATGACTCACAATTTTTGCTCATAACCCCAATGATGTAATATAGCATTTGAAGTCTGCTGATTTGGGGAAGGCTTCTGTCCTAACAATAATTCATTTGTCCTACATCTTCTGGCTTTGGAGTCTGCCTCAGGAAAATCTCATACCCAATCTGGCTGATTCTAGATAGACAACTGCTCAATCAGATAGTCTCTAACTTCAGGGATACTCCCACAGATCAAACTTGAGAGTTTGACAGTCAATTGATATAAATCTGAATACATCTGAAAAATGTCATTTTAAAAAAAAATCTTCTAACCCATTAGAAACTGCCTCATAAAGTCTACTACATTAAAATAATTTCCTCAATTAGGGATTTTTTAAAAAAATGTGAAGTTTAATTTTTAATGCTAATTATCAAATTTTCCCAAGCTAAACTTAAAAGAAAAAACATTTTTCAAATGTATTCAGATTTATAAAGTAGAATTACACAATGAAATCTGAACAGAAATGTGATACTAATATTGTTGGGATTCCATCTACCAGTATAGGCCACAACCCATCCTAATCTATGTTTTCATTGAAGGTATTTCTATAATTCCTACTCAGAAGATCTATGCTATGTTTGAGACCTTTCTTTTCATATCTCAAAGATTCACACCATCATTTGGGCCATTCACAAGTCATATCCCATCCTCATCATATAAATGGATGAATTCTCTTTCAAAAATTATATGCCTGTAGCCTAAGATATATAAATTGATGACTATTAACCAACTTGTATGTCATAAGTTAACTGATATCTTTTAAATATGATATTGTTTTTGTGAGTAGATAAAACAACCCCTTTTAATGAATTATATGTTCCCCAAAGAAACTTTGTATAATTATAGATTTGATGTCATTATCACAATATCTGTAAATAGAAGTCCTTTGAGACCCCCCTCATTTTCCTTGCCTAGCCAAAGTTTCCATAGTTTTCCATAATTTATAAATGCTACCAATCCATATAATTCATAATTCTATAGTATTTCATCTTCTCTAGTAGATTACCAAGTTCTATTATTCCCATCATCTTTTTAATATGCAGTATCTTCCTATCTACCGATTACTTTGCTGCTGCTTACAAATATCCCCAAGTCTTCCACAAATTTAAGAAGAAACAATGTCAAAAGTAAAAAACAAACAAACGAACAAAAAACGCCTAAAATTTTTTTTTTTATCTTAGTCATCTCTTCTAAATATTGCCTTATATCTATCCTAAACTTCTTGGCAAAATTCATGGGAAAAAAAAAAATCTATTTATAATTTATACCTTCAACTTTTCTCTTTCTATTTCTAAACAATTCCAAAACTGAACTTCTAACCACATCACTCAAATTACTCTTTCCAGAACCACTAGCAGGCTTTTGCCAATGAAACATAATTCTTTGTTTGTTTGTTTCTTATTAGCATAGCAGCTTGTTCTGTTTCCTTTCCTGGAATTTTATGTAGCCCATGACTACTAAATATGGCTGTCCCCAAGGGTCTATGCTGGACTCTTTTCCTTCTATGTTCTCTCACTTGGTGATATGATCAATCTCTGGTGGTTTCAATTTTATGTATTCTGGGTATATTCTATAAAATTATAATTAACATTATGCAATATTGTAGATTTATATTTATATAATATTTCATATATAACACAACCAGACTACACAAAGTTGCAAACACTGGAAATGATCAGACATATATATATATATATATGCATAAATATAAATATGCATAAATATGAATCTCTTCTCATGGCTAAAAAAAAACCCTCTTATCTTTTCAACTGTTATCTCCATGTATGGAATGTAATTACTAGGGGTTATGTTAATAAAGATTAAGTAAAGACTTAAAACAAAGGGAGTTAAACAAAATCCAAAGAACAATACTTCAGGCTTCTGTGTACACTCTCAAATAAAGAAAGGAGATTTAGGATTATCAGTAGGATTTTCTGTGTTTAGGAGATGAGAGGATTTACTGGAAAATGAGTGTAAACAACTTTGTTAAGATGTTTGCCTGGGCAAATGAGGAGCAATATAGGAAAACAAGTTCAGGATATAGTAAGGCATAGTAAAGGGATTGTGTTTTGCTTTGTTTTGTTGTTCCTGTGGAGTTTACTTGGACATGTGGGAAGGCAATAGGAAAGTAAAAACTTGATATGAAGAAGTTAAAGATTTGAGAAAGTAGATAATTAGGGATTCAGTCTACAATAGAAGACAAGGTATAAGATCATCGTACATATATGCACTGAGGCGAAAACAGTCAAAAAGACAGAGTAAAAGAGAGAGAGAAAGAGAGAAAGAGAAAGGAAACCTTTTGCATATTTGAAAATTGATGCCACATAGACATACCAAAGTTAATGTTTGAAATTTATGACTATTGAATGCTGTACTATTTTCTCAGTCACTCCAAACTCACATCCAGGGCATCCCACACAGACTCTCTGACATTGACTTTCCCATATTGAAGATTTTGTTAAACCTTGTCATCCTAGCTTCACAGTATCTCTTATACATGTTTTCTTTTAATTTATACAGTCATAACACTGGTGCAGTTCTCATTACCTCACATTTGGACTATTGAAATAACCTTCTAGTTGATCTGCTTCTTGTTTGTAGCTTCCATATTTTGATCCATCTTTTACTCCACTGCTAAAGAGATTTGTCTAAACTTTAATTCTGATCCCATCAACACTATGGTCTATACATTCTTATCATTTTATCACCTCTAGGATTAGGTGATAATTTCTAGGATTAAACACAAAATGTTCTGTTTAGCATTTAAATCTCTCTACAATATGGTATCTTCCTGTTTCTAGTTTTTTGATCTTTACTCCTTCCTTTCAATTTTTTTTTCCAATATGTTAACACCTGATTATTATTCCTCCCAAATGTCATATTTTCCAGTTTTGTACAATCCAAACTTTAACATTTTTCTGGAGATTTTTCTAGCACTCCTCAAAACAAACAAACAAACAAAAAAACAGATAATGCCTTTCCTCAGTGATTATTTTCCATCCATTCTGTACTCTGCATATCTTACATTTAGTTTTTTACCTGTTCTTTACTAGCTTGGAATATGAACTCCAGGAAGGCAGAGAACATTTTACTCATTTTCATTATATTCTGAAATGTTAGTTCAGTGACTGATACTTAGTAAGCAGTTTATATATGTGTATTAATTGACTAAATTGGAAACCCGTCTTGAGACTGGCAGATGTTGTGGCCCCTTACTAGAATAATATGTGTAACTGGCTCCACAAGTTAAGAAGAAAAGGGATAGATGAAGTATACAGTGGTAGGAATGTTATCTAAGGCAAGGCACAGAGGCAAAGAGATAAAAGGTCAAAGAAATGGGTCACAAGAGCACTTTTAGACATATATTAGGTAACATAAAATTCAACCAATGACCATATACATGTATGCATGTGCGTTTATATCCACTTAAAAATTTATACCATTTCCTAGCTTTTTGACTGAGTCAAGACTAGTGATTGTGGGACTCTATATTGCCTTTAGCTATTGGTGCTTTTGTTCCTGTTAAAAGAACAGGAGTATCTTGTAGATGAGAAGACTTCAGAGGGAATAAAATGGATATTCTTTTTTTTCACCTCACAAAAATTTGGGAATCTAGGAATAGAAACACTTACCCAGAAGGAGCAAATCCTTCCAGCAGATGGAAAAGCAATAAGAGGGATTTTGAGGAATAATGAAGAACACATACACTTGCACAACCACACATTAATACACACACAAAAACACATACCCTCTCAAATAAAGAAAAGAGATTTAAGATTATCACTAGGACTTTCTGTGTTTGGGAGATGAGAAGATTTACTGGAAAATGCGTGTAAACAACTTTGTTAAGAAGTGTGCCTGGGCAAATGAAGACACACATACAAACATGCACAAGCAAACATACACATACCAAAAAGTTACATAGAGACAACAATTTTTCAAGTGAAAGAATCTAAGAGAACAAGAACAACAGCAAGTTATGAAATCTAAAGTAAATTAACTCCTTAAAAGTGTATTATGAAAATGAGAACACTGTCTTGATCATATGTATTCCTTATATGTGCTTCTCAGTGATACTGTTTGTGCTCCTCTTTCCTTGTTTAGTATAAGTGAAACAATGTATTCTATATTTAAAAGAAAAAAATACAATATGTTTTGTAACTATGGGTCTTAAATTATCTTAAAAAGTACCTTTGCTACAGGCTAATTGCATCTACTGGCTGGTTCTTAATAGGAAGTATACCATTGAAGGCTAATAATTTAAAAGTAACCACCTTAAGGGTAATCTTCATAAAATTTGAGAGTATTAGGTACTCTAGGTACAATCTTTATTAATACTTGATGGGAGAGAAGACCAAATCTGAAGTTAATAATGAGTACTATATAAATGTTTTCAATATTATTCTTTTTTCTTCTTTGTTAGAATTCACAATTTTTGAAATCAAAGACCTAGCAAAATTATAAATTTATTAACATTGATAAAATTATATAAGCTTCAAATGTTTGATATTTGCCTTGATTGAATTGAAGTTTCATTTTTATATATTGCACAAAGCTTCAATTAATGTCATATACTTATGATTGATCACACTCAGGAAATGTGATAATATCAAATCTAAAACATAAATGTTTTAGAAAGTAAAGCATAGTTTTCTATCAGATTGCTAACAATAAGCGAAGTTTTTTTAAAAAGAAAAATATAAGAAAAAAGGGTTAACATTAGTTATAATTATCTCAATTATAATTATCTCAGTTGCCTTTATTACTAAAGAAAAATCATACTTTTCTTGGGGTTTAAAATTAGTAGGAAACCTAATGATACATTGTGTTTGTGTTGTAAAGTGGGAGAACTATAAAATTCAGCACAGGAAGATCAGTTATATTTTGTATGAATTATAAAGCAGGTATAATAAAAATGATTATTGAAATCTATTACTAACCAGCCTACCTCAGAATAATAATGAATGTTGAAAGTAGTGAAGTCATTGTGAGATGCCTAAACAAACAACGAAACAAACAAAACCTCTGATTGTTAGATGTAATAATGAAGCATTCATTTCACTTTGGTTTTTATTTTATTTTGTTTTGTTTTTGGTCTATTCTTGTTTAGATATTAATCTTTTTAATTCTTCCATTTTCATAGGTAAGCTACATTTCATGAATGTTAGAAATTTATTAATTTCTTATTGTAAATAGTATGTGTTTGGATGAGTAAATTAATATAACACAGTGCTTTGAAAAAGTAGGAAATGCACACACACACACACTTGTAATATCCCTAAAATTATATTTTTGTACCCTGTGCCACTGGATTATCAATGTGTGACATTGCTTTTCCTTTTCTGTGTTTCAAATAAGTAGAAAAACTAATTCTAATAAAGAAGACATTGTCAAAATCAAGGATAATGAGTTTTCCTTACCCTCTTCCCAGTTACATGAAAAATACTTAGGTAGAATTTGTGGCTTTATAAAGAAAGTAGGGCCCATCCCACCCCAAACTCACACACATCTTTCAATAAAACAATTGAATCAATGACTATTGCCTATGGATTCCATGGTTCTTGCAAAAAAGCTAGTTTTTCTGAGACTTAAAAAAAATTCTCACTAAACCCTACTATTATCTCTAATCTATTATATTTCCACCCTTTCTCAAACTCCTCAAAAAATCTGCCTAGATTAACTCTATATACATTTTCTCTTGATGACTTGATGAACTCACATGAGGTTCAAATCAGTGCTTTGCTACTGACTTTTAGAACTCTATTTCCAGAATTAATTTTGAACTCTAGACCTACAATACTAATTCTCTACAAACCATTTAAAGATAAACATTACAATAGATATATCAAATACAACATGTCAAAAACAAATCATTATCTTTCTGCCAAAACTTATTCCTCTTTTGAGCTTCCCCTTTTATGTCAAGAACCCTTTCCATTGAAAAATAACATTAACTTCCTTTGAAAAATAACATTGAACCATTCCACGGTTGTAAAGATTTTAGTGGCAAGAGTCTCCTTCCTTGGAACTTCAGTAACTTTGATTTAAAGAGTAGTTGCCAGACTACATTTCTGTGGAAGCTACTTCTCAGGATGATGGGTAAGGACCCAGCAGCTGAAACCAGTGCTATTCCCAAGGCTCTTGAGTTCACTGTCTTGAGATATTTCTATTAATTTCAGAGGTTATCCATATCTGACACCCCAGCATTATCCTCATGTTCTCACTATCATTCACTAAATATATCTATTAAATGGTCAGTTTTAACATTTTTCATTCATAGTACTATACAGTCTAATCACTTAAGTGCAATCCATCATCACCTCTATTTTTCCCCCTTGACTCGTCTCTTCCCTTTTTGATCTTTACAAAGTTCCCAAACATCTCTTCCTAAGACACAAATATAACCATTTTCCTATTCATTTAGTCCAGTCAAATCCTTCTTTATCATACCTATTAGTCAGATAGTGATATAAATCCTAAGAGTAAAAATAACCTCATATCACCAATCCTGGTGTTAGTCCAGCCCTCACATCTGTTGTCTGAAAAAGCAACTTCTATGGAGAAAGACCCAGAGAACTCTTTCAATTATCAACCAAGTACCAGAAAAAGGAAAGGCAACTAGCTTAACTGAAGCAGAAAGACACCATAAGTGCAAAACAAGATTCCACGTGTACCATGCAATAATCAATACTATAATCCTGACCAGCAACTTCTGAAATTAAAGGGAAATAGAATGAGAAGCATTCTGAATGACACATTCAGAAAACAAGAAGTAGGGCAGTTTGACAAGAATTGCGTTAAGAAAGTAATAGAAATGAAAGAGGAGACAGAAGATAAAAGAAGAGAATGCAAATTGTCAGGGTTTGTAATTTAGTCATTATCATTAATAATAATAATAATAGCAATCAGTTGGCAAAAAGAATTGTATGCATGTTTGTAGGGGGTAAGTGTGTAGGAGAGAAAATTTTTATATCCTATTAAAACCAAGAAAAAATTCACCATCATCACTTTTCCAGGAAATCTTCCTTAGCTATTCATTAATACTAAGTGTTCCCCAGATTAAGTTTTATATTGCTCCATTTTGTTATCTCATGTACCTAAGTACATAGTTTACTTCATAGTATATAAAGTAGAGGAATATTTCATATCTACCTCAAATATTTAACAACTGTGTCATCCTGGACAAGTAACCTCTCAAAGCCTTACTTTCCATCCCTATAAAATGGAGATCACAATACCAAAATATTATTAGAGAAATCAAATGACTTACTACTATGTATAAATATCTTGTGAACTAAAAGTACTATTTTTTAAGCTACTATATACTATATATATACTATATGCTATATATATATATTATATATAAGCTACTATATACTATATAAGCTACTATACTTCATTGTAGTTCATATACTTGGTTTAAAAATAGATATATATATATGCATTTCATCTATTAGACCTCAAATTTCCTTAGTACACAGATTGTTCCCATTATTTTTTTTTCCTTCCTCTATAATACCTGTAAAGTACACAAAACACAATGGATCATAAATAAGTATTAAATGGCTATCTCGCATAAACAAGTGACTGAATTTATCTCTAATACTTTACAGTAAACTGAATAACTGCATTTATGTCATTGCATTTGGCTTTCAAGATAGGCCTGTTAGATAGAAAATTCAAGTATTTACACCTCTCCTTTACAGATTGAGAAAATGAGGCTCCTTGACTTGTTCAGCATCATATAGCCAGTAAATGTCAGAACCTATATTTGTCCTGAGTTCTTGTCTTTCTCCCATTATATCATTTTGCTCTGACAATTTACGTTCTCTTCTTTTATCTTCTGTCTCCTCATTCATTTCTATTACTTTCTTAATGAAATTTTTCATTCCTGTCAAACTGCACTACTTATTGTTTTCTCAATATTTCATTCAGAGTACTTCTCATTCTATTTCCCTTTTAGGAATTCCCTGTACCTTATTAACAAATACATAATTCTGAGTAATTGATATTTGTATAATCTCTTTGTGACAGATATTTCATCCAGTACACATAGAGTTTTACTCTATGAATTTAGTAGATGAACTTTAGGAGCAGTTTGTGCCAGAAAAGGTCATCTCTATATAACCAACTATATTATTAATTGGCATAATTTAGCAAGTCTTGCCATTTTTAGAAAGTATAGTCTATCTTTGGGCCCAAGTTGGAAACTTTACTTATTAGAATCTATCTGTTGGAGATTCTCCTCTGTTGGTAGAGCCTTTAAAAGATTAGTGTTACCTCCATGCCATAATAAGGGCTTGAAAGTAGCCCTTTCCTTTTTATAAGGAAAAGTAAGAAAAAACAGTTTAAAAGATTAACACTAAATGAATGACAGACTAAAGAAAAGCTAGATCATTCATTTTTCAGCAACTTTCAGTTTTATTCTATTTGAAAATGTCTTTCTGTATCTCTCAGTTATTTCAAGTATTCAGAAGCATGTAAAAATATTTTATTATGGTTTCCATAATTCTACTTATGGCATAAAAATCATAATCATCTGATTCAGTTTATTTAAATTAAATTATTTATATTAATTATTTAATATCATTATTTAGATTTAAAGATTTCCATTGGGTATTATAGTATTGTGGTTAATTCATGTGTACAAATAAAAACAGGCCAGTATCCAAGGACTGTATGTATAGTCTTAAATTAATCATGCTTTCAGAAAATCAAAGTACAAGTGAAAAATGAAATGATTACTTGCAACATTATTACATCCTAAATCTTTCCAGGCCCCTTGCAATTAAGTATATATTTCTATTACATGAGGAATTATGGGAATAGCAAAAAAGTTCTGCTGGATGTTATAAAAGAAAGAGGGAAAATGTTTGCATAGTGAAGATGTTTTTGAAGTTGTGTGCAAGATTAGCTTATAATCTCTGAAAATAGATAACTAGGAGTTGTAATTATGTGCATAATGGGAGAGAAATGCCCTTTTATTTGGCCAAAAGCAATGGGAAAGATACAGACTGTCCAACAGAGATGAAAGATCTAAATTAAACAAATAAAATTCAGTGAACCAAGCTAGTAGGTTGCCTAACAGTGCCCAACTTTTTTGTGTAATCAGTTGAAATACTTGGTAATCTATCTTCCCTCTAAAGTCCTGAGAAAAATCTCCAGGGTTCTGCCATGTAAGTGAGGAAATGAGACCAAAATGTGCAAATAGAATTCAGTTTCACTTTGGGCATTATTCTAACAATTTAAAGAACACTGGGTTTGCGAGACAATTGGAAACCAAGCTTCAGTGATGTAAATTGAAAGAATAGATACTCATGACAAACTGGAATTTATATCCATGTGTTTTAGTCTCCCTAATTTAAAATACTAGTATCAATTAATTAGTGTAAGTTTTAAAAATCTATTGTATGGAAAGCACTGTAGGATCAGGAATATAAAACTCTTTTCTCACAACAACCCTGTGAATCATAATAACTCATTTTTATAAATATATTTAATGTTTCTAAAATTCTTTAATTACAATTTCCCCATGAGGTAAGCAGTATAAATATTATAATCTCCATTTTATAAATGAAAGACTGAGTTTCAGTGAGGTGAGAAGACTTGTACACTCTCATACAAGCAAAAAGTCCATTAAGCAACAAGCATGTGCTTAGACCTAGGAAGGAATTCCTGTAGAAGTAATGTATCTTTTGAATCTACAAGGAAACCAGAGAAATTAGAAGACATAGATGAAGAGAATGAATAGTGAAGACTAATGTTAATGTATAGTTGAGAGTTGGAGTCTCACACGTGAGGAACAGCAAAAAGATCAGTGTAGCAGATTGTAAAATAATTGGAGTATAGTAGAGTCTTAGGGAGGAGGAAGCCAAGTTTTAAAGAAATTAAATGCTAGAGTGATTATTTTATATGTGATCCCAGAGTCATTTGAGTTTATTAGTTCAGGGGAATGATATGGTTAGAACAATGCTTTAAGAAAATCAATTTGGCAACTAAGTGAGGGTGAAGTGGAGTGGGGAGATAATTGAGGCAGGAAGAACAAATAGAAGGCTATTGTAATACTCTAGGCAATATGTGATAAAGGTCTGTACTAGGATGCTAGTTTAGTGAGTAGAAAAAAAGGGATGTATATAAAAGATGATGTAAAGACCAAAAAAAAACCTCACACTTACAGCTTCTTTTCTTTCTCTCTTAACACTTTTACCTATAACCTCGACATTTTTTCTGCCTTAGTATACTATATAAATCCAGGTCCCTCTTTGAGTACCACAGCACTTTGCTCTATGGCACTGTGGGATCTCAATTAGAAAAGGTGGGGTGAAAACCATTCCAAAGGGGAGGAGGGAAGAAAACTATTACAAGTGATATTGTTCTTAGCAAGTAATCTTGTGTGTTTCTGAGAACTTATTCAAACTAGCCAGGGTAAGCCTTTGTCAAGTTTCTACTGAGTTAAAAACCATAAAAAGAATATAGTAACCTTGTACAAGCTTTAGTAAGAGATAAAAAGGATACTGTGACCAGAACCTACTGTCTACTGCCTAACTTTGGGTGACTAGGCAATCATCCAAGATGGCTGGTATGATGCTGGAGCCCTGGGGCCCTGGCCCAAATTAAAAATGCATGCTAAGCATAATGCAAATACTAATGCCATATATAATGACAAATTGCAGCTCCTCTTTCCTTTGTTTGATTTCCATTGTTAACATGGGGTTTGGGGGGGATCTTTATGAGGGTCAATTTAATAGTATGACTGTTGCACTGCACATATTGTGGGAATCTGAGGCCCAATGAATTATCTGGCAGCTGCAACTAGATAGCCCCTATATAACTAAGCCATTTTGATTATCAAACCACTTGTATGATCCCTTTGCCTCCTTCTTTGGTACAATTAGTGTGCCCCTTGATTGGGGGTGGAAGAAGTGTTAAAACTCTGAGTTCTTTTGAGGAATTCCTGATCCTACAGGCCCCCTGAATGATGCTCATTTGCCCAGATTAAAACATTCATATTATTATATTGTTTTTTTCTTGAATTAAGGTTAATAAAACTTGGAAAAGGAGGATAGTTTGGGGTTAGGGGCTATCTTTGTTACCTGAATATCTCTACAACCTAACACAGTGCCTTATACCTATTTGATGCTTAATAATTAATTGCACATTGACTTGGTTGTTCAGTAAACTTATACTCTAGTTGGGGGAAAGGCCATTAAGTAACAGTAAAATAACAATATGAGAATATTTTCAAATGCAAGATAATATTATACTTTTTCAAGATTATGTTGATTACCAATAAATGATGTAGAAATAGATATTCTCCTTTCAAAAGTAGAAGACATCAATGGTTTGGACTAGAACATAATATATTCTTAGATTTTTGTGATAGATTTTTCTTTTTGGAGGCAATGAGGGTTAAGTCAGTTGCCCAGCATCACACAATTAGTAAGTTTTTGAGGCCAGATTTGATTTCTGGTCTTCCTGACTCAGGGTTAGTACTGTATCCACTAAATTACACATATGCCCCAATAGATAGATATTTAGTTATAAGATTCTTTATAGGTTGTAGTTCAACCCCCTTAATTTTATAGATAATAAAACAGAGGTTCAGAAATATTAGGTAGTCAAAGCTCTTATACAATGAACCAGATCTGACTCTTGTCCTATGATCTATATTTTATTTCATTTAAAAAAAAATGATTCATGGGGCAACTGGGTGGCACAATAGATAGAGCACCAGTCCTGAAGTCAGGATGATTGAGTTCAAATCTGGCCTCACGACGATATGATGGTATACTTAGAGAACCCCAGAGATTCTACTAAAAAGTTATTAGAAATAATCCACAACTTTAGCAAAGTTGCTGGTTATAAAATAAACCCACATAAGTCATCAGCATTCTTATATATCACTAACAAAATCCAACAGTCAGAATTACAAAGAGAAATTCCATTTAAAGTAACTACTGATAATATAAAATATTTAGAAATCTATCTGCCAAGGGAAAATCAGAAACTTTATGAGCAAAATTACAGACCACTTTTCACACAAATTAAGTCTGATCTAACCAATTGGAAAAATATTAAATGCTCTTGGATAGGGCGAGCAAATATAATAAAGATGACAATATTACCTAAACTAATCTATTTATTTAGTGCTATACCAATCAGACTCCCAAAAAAAACAATAATATTCTGTAACATTCATACATCACAACTTATTCAGCCATTCCCCAACTGATGAGCATCCACTCAGTTTCCATTTCTTTGCCACTACAGAAAGGACTGCTACAAAAATATTTTATACATGTTGATTCTTTTCCTTTTTTTATGATCTTTTTTTGGATATATATTCAGTAGAGACAATACTGCATCAGTTTGATAGCCCTTTAGGCATAGTTCCAAATTGCTCTCCAGAATGGTTGGATTAGTTTACAATTAAATTACAACAATGTATTAGTATCTCAGTTTTCCCATATCCCCTCCAATATTTATCTTTTTTTTTTTTGTTATTTTAATGAATAAGAAATACCTTCTTATTAGTAAGTTCATTTCAAATCATTTCAAGAATGTGACTCTCCATGGGAACTTAGCCTTTCTTTAACCCTATGAGACCAGGAATATGCCACATGTGTTTAGCTTCACCTCTACAATCCCAGGAACTAGCCACTCCTTGGGACACAATAGATGTCTGGGAGGGTTGGCCCCCTCCCTGACATCTACATTTATCAAGTCATATCTTGGAAGTCCATCTGGCATTTCCTTCTCCTATACTTGCATTTCTATAGATAAACAGGTTAGCTCTTTGTCCTATAAATTCAGTCCGGATTTATTCCTCATTGGGCTTCACCCATGGGGAGACTATTCCGCCTGGGCTAACACTTTTCCCGATTGAGCTGCAACGGGGCCCCCAGCTGTGCTCCTAGATCGGTGATGTATACTACCTCTCTCTCTCCTATCTTAATCATAGTTTTCCTCATTCTTTGTCTTTTATGTATTATTTGCTGTATTGGTTGTTATTGTAGGCAATCTATTCCGTGTATTGTATAATTAAACTTTACGTTCACTTTAATTGAGTTATAATTTTATTTTCATTTTAATTGAGTTAAAAAAGGTTATTCAAAGGAGTGTTCTGAACCTATTCTTAAATTAACAGAACATTTAGTCAAACTGAGAGATGAACAAACTATATTCTTAAATAAATTTAAAATGGCAAGTTGTAGAGGGCCACAGATAGTGGGGGAACTCTGGGTGAGATATAAGACCCTTCAGCCCAGAAGTTACCTGCTGACAATGTCTGGTTCAACTCCCCATCTCCCCTAAGGGCTCTTGGCCATCCTGAGAAGTCAGGAGATGATGACAACCTGTGTTGTAGTTGAAACAGAGTGATACCAAGTGGCAAAGAATTATCTATCACAATAGCAAGTTGTTTATGTGGTCCTACATTCACAATATATAATTAGTGCATGCAGAGTGTTGCTATACTTATAAAAGGGTATTAGGGTATAGAAAGCTGAGAGAATTTGGAATAAATGGACTCCATGTTTGACCATCCACATGAGTTCTGCCTCTTCACTCCTCTTCTGAAACCAAGGACTCAGGCTGGTACTAAGGTCCTCAAGAAAGCTAGATCAGATACAACATTTGGTGCCTAAGCCTGGGGCCCTAGAAAGTAAGATACACTGTAGCTCAACTGATGGATTGGTGAGTTCAGCAGAGGGGTCCCCATGACTTAGGAATAGGGTAAGCAAAAAATAGGCAATCAGAAAGATTTGGTAAGGGCTAATCTAGACACTTTTGTTTCTCAGCTGAAATGGGGCAAGTGCTAAAAGAGACTCCCTCACAAGAGAAGTATAAAGCAAGTTTACTTAGGTTAGTAGAGAAGCAAAGTTTGTTGGTAATTCAGAAGCAGATCACTGAGTTCTCAGATGCTCTGGAGTGCACATCTCCATGGATCTCTAAGGAAGAGAGTTTAGAGCCAGAGATGTGGAAGGTAATGGGAGAACAAATGACTGAATACAATAGGATAAAATTGCCTTTAAGAAATCTCACATATAAGGAAGGAGGGGAGGGGAGAAAGTTTTTAGTGTGGGGTGTCAAACAAGGAAATATAAGGAGAAAAACAAGGGAGCATTGATGCCCATAGCTACAGAGGATACAGAACATGGGAAGGATCTAAGGAAGTCTTTATTATTATTATTTGTAGATTTATATTGTTTGTTGCTGCTCTAGGAGGTTTGAGGGGCCTGGAGAATTGGGGTAGAAGGGAGATAAGGATTGCCCTGGAAGGTTTGAAGGGCATGGGGCTTTTGTTTCTCAGCCCATCTTCACTTCTGCCTAAGGCCATGCATGCTCCCTTGGGGTATCCTCTGTTTCCTGATCCTCCTCCCTCAACTCGACCTTCATGGGCAGGAGGAGGAGGAGCAGGAGGGGGATGACATGAATCAGCCTTTCCAGCATAGTTTTGCCTTCCTTTGTCTTGAGGCAAGGCAAAAGAGAAGAGGCATTTTACTGCAGTTAAGATTACTATCAAGTACTTTGGCTTTTTAGACAGAGCCACACTTGTAAAGCCTGCCAGCACTCTCACCTGTTCCCATTTAAAGGAAAAATGATACACCAGTGTGGGTAGAATAGTGGCCTTTAACCAGGGAAAAAGTTCAGGCTGGATTATATTTTAGGGTGTGCACCTGAGGAGCAAATGTTAGAACCATGCCTAAAAAAAGACCATAGAAATTCTAAGAAACTACCAATAGTATATGGCCCCAGGATAAAAAAAATTAAAGGCACATTTCTTTTCAATATTTAGGATATGAAATATATCCCAAGGTACTTAAACAGTACAAAAACTTTCTTTAAGAACAGAGAAGTTGAACACCTTAAATGACTTTTAGAAATTGAATGGAGATATCCAATGAATATATCCAGTGTTAGGCTTAACTACTTATCAATTACAACCATTGTATGCCATTTTAAGGGGAGACACTGCTTTAGACTCACTATGCCAGCTTACAAAAAAGCCCATGAGACTCTGAGAGAGGCTGAACTGTTTTTTTTGTTTGTTTGTTTTGTTTTGCTTTGTTTTGTTTTGTTTTTTTTTCCAATGTGGTTGAAAGAATCACTGAAAAACCCTTGGAAATACCAGTTTTTTTTGCTACAAAAGAGGCTCCTACATCAGTCCTTCATCAAGGAGACAGTGAGATTGAATAGGTGACCCTCCAAACACAACCAGGCCAAAGTTTTATTCCTTACCCAATGCTTGTGGCTAGAATCTTATTAAAGGCCATTAAGCGAGTAATACAATTATCTGGGAAAAGACCTGACAAGATTTATACCTTTTATACCAATGCACAAATCAATGTATGCTGCAAAACCATCCCAGAGAGGCAAATTTTATTGGCCAAAGCTCCAAATTTTCCACACAGGTCCACCTTCAAGATAATCTGGCTATTATATAGCAATGGAGTTTTGAAGACAAAATTTCTAAGGTTTCTCTTAAAGGAACAACCATCTTTACAAATTCTCCTGACTTAGCTATAAAAAAGGTAGTCAGAATTTCTTTTCAGTCCATTCAGCAGAATGTGTTGTATGTAATTATTCTAACTCTTACTTTTTACTCAAGAGATGCAAATAGAATATTTGATTTGGCTTATTCAGTAGGTATGGTACAAAGAATTGCCACAGCCAAAATAAAATTTGTAGTCTCTAACGTATATCTGCTTTTTAAGGAACTTGAGGAGGAAGTGAGAAAACGACCAGGTTGATATTATATCTTATATGTCTACTCTCATATGGGACTTCCAGGTCCTGTTTTTTATGAAAATTCAAAGGCAGATCACCTTCTCACCATATTAGCCAACACTTTGCTATTTCATGCAGTCCAAGAATCTTATTCTAAATATCATCAGGCTGCTCAAGCTTTACATCTGCAATTTGGGATAACAAAAGAGGAAGCTAAGAGCATAGTAAAAGCCTGTACAGCCTGCCTTTTTTTCCATGCTCCTCTATTCCCTCCTAGGAAGAACCTTTACAGTTTGAGAACCAATGAAATTTGGCAAATGCATGTGACCTATTATAATCTTTTGGCTGTCTGTCTTTTATCCATGCTGTCAGGCACACCTTTTGGGGATTTACTTTTGCAGTACCAGCAGCAAAAGAGAAGGTCTGAGTGCTCATTGAAGTTCTTACACAGACATTTGCAATTATGGGTGTTCTACAAGCAATAAAAATAGATAATGGACCTACAGATACTTCTAAATGTAGAGGGCTGGAACTCTGAAAAGGTGTACTTGAATCCATAACAGCAGAGTACTTAAGGCTAAGTACGTACTCAATGTGAGATGATGGTTCTATAAATATATACTTACATCATATGGTAATGTGATAGCTCTCCTCACATTCAATGACTGATAAATGTGTTGTGGTGAGGTAGTCATAGGAAAGGATTTGGAAGGCTGAGGGAGAGAATAAGAGTCTCTTTCAACAGCATGCTCAACAGGAAAGACGTTAGACTCCAGACTACAGAATCCAGGATCTATCTTTGAGGCAGCTTGTTTTCCTTCTTCACTTCTCCTCCTAAAGACCAAGGACTTTGATGTATTCTAACTCTGATCCTGAGGGCCCTCCAGAAAGCTAGTCTGGATGTTACATCTAAGCATTTCACACATTTTTGTGCCCAGGATTAGATTTCACACTCCACTGGCATACCCTTCAAATCTTAAGGACAGGCAATTGTAGAGAGGAGGAAGAGAGATATCCAAAACAAAAACAAAACAAAAGAAAAACAATAACAAAAGAAAGGGAGAGCCACAAGTAACCTTAGAGAACTTCTAAACTTAACTCTTTATACTATTAATTTTTCATTGTTGATGGAGAGGCACTGGCTCCAGCAGACAGGTTTCATAAGCTCCTGGAAGGGCAATGTCCAGTGTGAGTAGATCCAATATCTTTAGATAATCAGCAGATAATGTGGAGAGATCCAGAAAGTGGTGAATGGAAGGGAAGACAGACTAACTGCTTGGGGCTGAGTGTTTGCTTGTATCTCTACAGATGGAAAAGGAATTAGACATGTGCCAAGGAGAAGTATCCACCTTGTCCATTGTAGAGAGATGAAAAAAAAGAAGACCCTTGAAATGAAGGAAAAGACCCATGTGTATGGCAATTGACTCATGAACATTACCATAACTATAAAAATAATTGTTCATGAGGCTGATGCAGGATTCAAAACCTGCAGGAATCATTGGATTCCCTGAGACATGAAGTAATGGACAATAGATTGGTTTTGGAGTATCTCTTGACTGCTGAAGGAGGTATATGTGTGCTTGTGAATTGATAGTTACATTTTCTATCTTTCTTCTGGGACTCAAGGAAGTCTTTTATAGTATCTTGTTTATTCATATTGTTTGTTTTGTTACTACTTGCTTGTTATATTACTACTTGCTTGTGCGATTCCTCCCATGCTGATAGATTTAACCACTGATGTATACCTACTTCAATTAAAACAAAAGAAAGGAGAAATGTAGAGGGCCACAGGTAGTGGGGGAACTCTGGATGAGATTAAGACCTTTTAGCCCAGAGGAAACCTGCTAACAATGTCTGATTCGGCTCCCCATCTCCTCTAAGGGCTCTCAGGGTATCCATTTCCTAATCCTTATTGTGGATACATAATCCTGAGAAATCAGGGAGTGGTGATAACCTCTGTTGTAGTTGAAATAGAGTGTTACCAAGTGGCAAAGAGTCATCTACATACAATAGCAAGTTGTTTATGTGGGGCCATGTGTGCATGCGCAGTCAGGGTATATAAGGCTGAAAGAATTTGGAATAAACAGACTCCATGTTTGACCATCCATGTGAGTCCTGCCTCTTCATTCCTCTTCTAAGACCAGGGACTTGGCCTGGTACCACTGTCCTCCAGAGAGCTAATTGGGGCATAACAGTGAGTGATGTTAATATTAAAGGTCAAAACATTAAAATTAGAAGAATAACATGCCATACATATCTTAAATATATATATAGTTGTGAAGACCGTGTATTTTTAAATCAGCAGGAGTCAGGAATTCGGGTTAGGGGAAAATCGTCAGTCTTTATTCTCAGTGAAGAAGGATCGGAGGTGGAAGAGAATCGGCGATAGCAATATGAGCAGCTGAGTCAAGAAGCTAGCTAGACCAACAGCCACACGACCAGCAGCTAGGAGAAAGGAATCCAGGCCCAATCTCTCCCAGCTTCTCTTCCTGTTCCTCTCTCTGCCTCCACCCACCAAAATCGTCATTTCCTCTACAACACATCAGGACTTGCATGGAGAGTGGGCAGGGACCATTCTTTATCCAATCATGTATGTTAATAGAGTATAGCCCAATTACTATTTAGCCTCACGTACTTGAGACCTCAGTGCATCAACTCAAACTTCAGCCCATTACATATAGTATATTCATAATTCGATGAGCTAAAGACAATTACCAGAGATAGATTAGATAATATGGAATATATGCATTTGGAAAGCATCTATATAAACAAAATTAATATCTCTAGAGTAAGAAGTTGTAGAATTGTAGAATGGTAGTGGTGTGGGATTTTTTTGTAAAGCTTTTTTTGCATAAGTACTCTATATTTGGGATATATGAACACTATATATATTAACTTTCTCTTTCTGTCTCTATATATATAAAATCAAAAATATTTCTTAATAGATAAATAAATGATAAAAGGATATAAACAAATGACAAAATATTCAAAAGAATTTCAAACTATTATTGCATAAAAACTATCCAAATCACTAATAATAACAAATACTGATCAAAATAACCTTTTGTTTTATTTTACATTTAGCAATTGACAGTGATTTAAGAAGAGTGACCAGGTGAGTCATCTCTTTATTTCTTACTAGTCTGTAAATGTCTCCATAGTCACCAAGGAACTTTTTCATCTTTGAAGATCATTTCACTTCTGAGATCTCAAACACAGGAAGTACATTCTGCCTTAAGGTCTATTCTCCCTGACTTCTTTGAGAAACTCTATTTAAGGAAGGCACCCAGAACAACTTGCTCTTCATTTTCTCAGTAAATAATACTCCTCTGAACTTCTCTAACATGACTCTAAGCAATGTGTTTTCTTCCTCACCCCTTTTCAGATTCCCTTTATTCCCATTTTTTCCCATTAGAATGTAAACTCTTTCAGGTAAGGGACTGATTTCCTTTTTACACATATTTCATGCTTAGCATAGTGCTGAACACATGGTAACCTCTTAATAAATGCTTATTAACTGACTTATTAAACAACAACAAAGGATGGCATGAGTTTATTTTAAAAGGGATTATAGGAAAATGGACACACTAGCGCATTATTGGTGGTACAGTGAATCAACATAACCATTCTGTACTATTTTGAATGATGCAACAAAATTTCCATACCTCTTGATCTAGAGATTCAGCTACTAGATTTTAACCCCATAAAGGCAACTGTTAGGAAGAAACTTTCTCTATATATCCCAAAATATTTTAGCAACATTTTTTGTGATAGCAAATAATCAAAAACAAACAGATATGCATCAACTGGAAAGTGGCAAAATAACTTGCACTACATGAATTTAATAGAATATTATTATACTATAAATACAATGCATCTGATGAATTAAGAGAATTATGAAAAAAATCTGCATGATTTGAGGGAGAATGAAAGAATTAGAATTATGAAAACATTATACATACTAAGTAAAAAAAGATAAATACAAAAAAGAAACTCTCACAAGGCATGTAAAAATGAACATTATAGGATCATAGAAAACAAGCATGTACTTCCCAAATATATATGAAAAGATAGTCTTCTTTATTACTTTGAAATGGTGAGAGGTAAACTTATATGAAACATTGAACATATCTTCAAAGTATTCTGCTGTATTGATTTACTTTGTTGATTTTGATGCTATTTAGTGTTTAGATAGAAATTTGGCTTTGATGTCTAGTCACATACAGCTATGTAACACTGGACAAGAATCTGAAATTAATAATCTTAGAAACTAAGTTGTGTATGAAGAGAGCTATTTCTCATCCAAGAGTACTGTTGCAAATGAAATTGTATCCTCAGACCCTAGCCTTGTCCCTATGATAAGGGCATGAAAAGCAACTAAAGTTCATGAATAGGGGAATGGCAATATTAATGCTATATTTTCAGATGATTTCTTTAGTAGCAATTTAAATGATAGATAAGAAAAATGAATAGATTAGACCAGGATTATTGATCTGGAATCCAGGAATTTTTAAAATAAATATTTTGAACAAATTCTATTTTGACAATTGTATTTCAATATAATTTGTTTCTTATGTAATTTATATATATATATATATATATATATATATAGAGAGAGAGAGAGAGAGAGAGAGAGAGAGAGAGAGGGAGGGAGAGAGAGGGAGAGAGAGGTATGTATGTGTGTTAGATTTAACAACTTTATTCTGAGAAGGGATTCATATTATTAATTAGATTGTCAAAAGTTTACATGATTCAGAATGGTTAAAATTTCCTGGATTAGCTGTATTAGTAGCATTTAGAGGAACTGAGCATACTATTTATATTTTGGATTGAAATGACAAGGATTTTAGCCAGGATTATAGAAATATGAAAAGAGAGGAAGGGATGGAAGTGAGAGGCAGTGACTAGTAGAGAGAAGAGAGAGAGAAAAAAAAAAGAGAGATTGCGAAAGAAAGACAGAGAGATATAGAGAGACAGAGATAGGGAAGATACTATGCTTAGTAATTGACTAGGTCAGGATGGGTGGGGATAGTAGATTATGAGAGATAACTTGACGTTTTCAAAATTAGATGAAAAGTTAGAATGATATAATACTCATAAAAAAAGAGAGGTGGCAAGTTACAACTGAAAAAGCTCTAGATTTAAGATGCTTGGATTCTAGTCCTTAGAATTTCAATAATTATATACCCTCTCGGTACTTTACTTTTGCCACTTAAATTAAACACCTGTATCATAGGATTTCCATGATCCAACTCCAACTTTAAAATATATAGCCAAATCAATAATATATTTTGGAAAAACACAAATGATAACCTTTAAAATGTCATATACTAATTCTAATTTCAAAATCTGTGAAAATTTGTTATACTATTTATTTGCTATATATAATTACAATAATTATTTCATCCTAAATTTTCAAGTTCACTAACTCTATTCATTGTTCCAATTATATACTTTGGTACTTGGATTCATATATGACTTACTGTGTGTGAACTCTTTCTACAAAACATTAATACAAATGTTATTCTCAGGGTATCCATTTCCTAATCCTTATTGTGGATACATAATTTGCTTAGATATTTTCGCTGTCCTTTTGTTTTAAGAAATGTACTTTATTCAAATTCTATTTCAGCAAATATTTTAATTTCATACTATCAGCAAGGGTTAATAATATGATTTTATTGTTATAGGGACACATCAGTGATGAAATTCCCTTTACTGAATATAGGATTAGTACCTTTTAGTGCTCACTCTTCAAATTAAAATTTTAGGGAGCTTCCCAGGGGCTCTGAGAAACTAAGTAATTTGGCCATGGACATACAAGAAACAAATATTTTATGTGTATGAGGTAGTACTTGAATGTGGGCTTTCCTGACTCCAAGCTCAGTTTTCTACCCAGTACTCTTATCATTTATCACTTGCTAGGGAAACAAAGATAAAATAAATAATTCTTGCCCTCAATTAGCTTACAATATTGAATTATCATTTTGTCATTTACTAAATACAAATCAGATTTAGTAATAGATTGAAAGATATTTCTATCTTTCATTCCCTCATTACTTCCCACCCCCACCCCCCATTTAATTGTAGCTTACCATTATTTACAACCACATAACATTTCTGGGAGAATGCTTCAGTACTTCAATGAACCAATAATTTGATTTATGTTAGATTATATTATTTTTGTATTAAAATATTGTTTTTCATATACATTATCATCATACATTAATTTAATGCCAACTATATATATATATATATATATATATATATATGTCTTTGTGTTATTAGATGGAATATATGCAAATTTCAGCTTGAATCCTGATTAACTTATCAGAAATCAACAACCATAGACCATAACCATAACCATAATATTGTAGTAATATCATACATTCAAACATTCAGCAACCACTTAGTATGTGCATATGTTTTATAAACCGCTGTGCTAGGTAAGATTTAAAAAGATAATTAAGACATGATAATAATGCAAATGGCCAAAAACTATGTAACTACAAAACAGAGTTCAAATCTCACTTGGATGAGAGACCAACAAATGCCCAGTTTTTTGTTTTTTGTTGTTGTTGTTGTTGTTGTTGTTGTTGTTTTTTCCCAAGGTTTGAAGAAGGGAAGAATTTCTGACTTCTTTGAAGCCCTTTGAGAGCTAGAAAAAGCATACATATCTAGAATTAAAGTAATCAAAATATAGAACTAGATTAATTGAAATGATATTTCATTGTCATAGAAGTGGCATTTTGAGAATGCATTTCTTAATTCCTACTTGCATATGTGTGAGGATTCATTGTAGTTCTTTGAAATGACTCAACAGAAATATTATCTTTTTATGCTTTATTCTGTCAATCCTCTTTTGAAAAATCAAAAAAATAAAATATTTATTGTATATTACACATAGAGAAAATAAACTGACGAATTAATCCAGGTGCAATTGTTGTTTGATGCACAAGAAAAATAACCAATACTCAACCCCAACTCCCCTAGAATTTCACTTCCTGCTAGTTTCTATCTAATTTAAGAAAATATTGTCAAATTTTTCAGCACTTCCATCTGATTAGTTCATGGGTAAAGCTATGATAAAAATAATTCTTCTTTCTTACATGTTATAGTAAAAGAAATAAGATTATTAGCGAAATCACTATTGTCCTTTCTCTCCACAGTGTTAAAGACAATATAACCATATGTTTAGGCTTAGGGGAAACTCATACCTTCCTACTATGTTGGGAGAGAAATATAGTACTAATTTTAAAAGTTTTTGCTTACTGCATTAGGAATTATAGTATGTTTTCCTATATTGCTTACATCAATTCAACTGTTCAGGTAATGTGTTTCCATTTCAATTATGTGCAAGTTAGTGGACTGAAGAACAACTGAACACCAAAAATCACACAACACAAACCTGATTGGTTTCAGAACTGATAGCAAACTTAAAGAATAGATGTGACTAGCACAAACTACCTGCTAAAATAGAAACCGTGGTCTATCTCAATTACATCTTACATGCTCGTAAATGCAGGCATTTGTGCATTTTCTCATCCTCTTGGCTTTAAAAAAAGAGCAGGAATATATTATGTTTGTACCTCTCAATATATGTAGATGTTAATTGTAGGATCTCAAAGGGACTGGCAGCAAAGCCATTGTAAGTTTCTTCTGGATAATGTAAAAAGAACTAAAGCAACAACATCTGCAATATTACCTCCATCGTGTATTGCTTGTTAATAATACAAAGAGAAGAGAAAACATGCTGCTGGCATCCTGCAATTCCCATCTCTGCTGCAAAAGGGCACAATGAATTTTTGCTCTGCAGAAATAGTTGCTATTAGTCTTGTCATACAAAACCATTTAACACAGTTGATTTGGTATTGTGCCACTGGAAATTATGTGGAAATAGCAGCATTCATACACAGCACAAACATCAAATTGTTATGAACATTTTCTCTGGCTTTTGTTCTCCTGCACTCATAAGGGAAAGGAGGGTGGGAGGGAAGAGGAATGGAAAAGAAAAATGTATTTCGGAAACAGACTGAATAGTTCTAAATAATTCAGGTAACACAAAATCTGGGTCTTTGCCAGTAAACAAGCAATGCTAACACTTATGTCCCTTATTTTCTCTGCTTCACTTAATCAGATAAATCTAAAGTGGACACTTAGGATCTACAATTTCTGTGTTGCATAGAGAATTATCACTGCTGTTACTAATGACAATAACAGGAATTGGTACCCAATTTCCTATGGGTGTTTTTAGATGACCTTGAAGTATTTCCAAATTGCAGGCTTGAATTGAAAACATATAAATATACATATATATCTATACACACACACACACACACACACACACACACACACATATACACATACATATATATATGAAATGGTGTAAAGAATAGAAAGAAGGAAGGAATAAAGGTAGAGAAAGAGGGAGGGGAAGCAGCTGTGAAAAGAATAATGAGGTGGAAAGGACAGACTAGGACAGGAAGGGGTTCAGAAAAAAGAAAAGTAACTATTGAAATCTGGAATATTTATTTTTATGTCATGTAAAATAATAATATCAATTACAGAAGCAAGATGCTCTAGTAAAAGGATATTTTAATAGGAATCAGTAATCCTTGTTTTCTACTTTCTATTAAAATGCTCATCATTTTACATCTCTTTGGTTCTTATTTTAACATCTTTAAAATAAGAGCCTTGGACATAAAATGTTTCTTCAACATTAATGCCTATGCTGTAGAGATCTAAATGCAGATCATTTTAAAATATTTTAATAACTAACCTAACAATGTTTGATTTTTAAAATATTAGCAACATCAACATTTTCTCAGACTGGTTTATACTTGGGTTTTATTTCATTTATAAAGTCATTTCCACTAGAGGCAATGGAGGCCATCTCTTAATGAGGCTATAGCATTTTCTTTTTTCAATATTTTAATTTCCAGATTTAGTTTGATTCTGCTTTTTCATATAACTATGAGTCACAGATTTATGTATTAAAATAAATATAGAAATTTGCCTTGCATGACCATTGTAATAAGCAGAAAATGGGTGCAGATGATTATGAAATAATATCTGAACAACAACAAAAAAAAAAACTTAAGGTAGTCATTTGAGTTCTAGTACACAGTTTCACATACTTTAATAGTATCATTGCAATTCAAAGGGGAACCATAATGACACCCAGTCTTCTCAGTGCCTGAGGTTATGTCTATATACAACTACTGAGTCTACCAGTTTTTGGCCAAATCACCCATTTTTCTCCATTTTATTAACCACCGATTTTTTTGCAGTCAATTGGGCTAGTCATGCAATCAAATGTAATCATTAAAGTGGCCCCAAACCACAGATCATTTTTTTTAAAGTTAGCGTTTCTAATAGTATTGACATGGCCCCTGTCACTACCTGCTAATAAAGTAAGCACTCTGGGAGGTATATTCAGTGTTTCAGGTCACTTGGCTGACTGCCATCAAGTGTTCTAATGCACTGAGAAGCCAAGCTAATTTCCTTGATGGAGTATTGGATACAAAATTCCAGTTTAAAGGGGGAGCTCAGGATTAAGTCTAAAAAGGTTGTCCTCTTTCTCTAACTATTATTTTTCTGATAAAATTGTGAATATCAACTGTGACTGCTACTTATTTGAAAGAGAATATTCAAAATCAATTAATAGATACACTGACTGAAGTTGAGTGAGACATAGAAAGAGAAGGGGAGAGAGAAAGGAAGAAAGAAAAGAAATAAGAGAGAGGGAAAGAAAAAAGGAGAAAGGAAAAGAAAATCTATTACCAAAAATCCATTTGTGACAAACTCAACATGACCTTTTAACTCAGAATTTCTTGCGTATCTAATAAACAAATTAAAGTTAATTTGTTATCTATTTTTATAAGCTAAGTTGATAGTTCATTAAAACAAATATTAAAAAAAAAACATGCTAAATTCATCATTACAATTATCAAAATGCAATGTATGATTTTCAATCACATTTATTAACGGGTGTTGGTGTTTTTTCAAATTGTAGCAGACAAAGTGGCGACATCTTTTCCCATGATGAATTTTACTTTTATATAACAATTGAAAGGTCCTGTGTCTGGGTACTCTGTTGAACAAAGAACTACTCTTTGATAAGACAAACAGATGATTCTTGAGCAGAAAATACATCTGATGAGGAACAAGGGGCTTGCTCCCGAGCTCTGAGGCATTTATACCCTTCTTTATCATCTCTACCATGGTATACACCCTTGTCTCACCAAGATAGGTACAAAGAATGCATTAAGAGTTGAACAACAGGAAATTTGGATTCCACACTCACTGAGTACAGCTCAACAAGAAAAAAGACAGGAGAATGTGGGGGAGATGCTTAAGCAGTTAGAACAAAAAGTACAATTCTGCCTACAGAGTGAGAGAAGAAACAGAAAAGTTACTTTTACTTCAGTTAGAACAAAAGGAAGTGAGATTAGAGCCAGAGAGGTGGAAGTAAGTGAGAGAACTAACTGAATAAAATGAGTTAAAACTGGTTTTAAGGAATCCCACAAGTTTTAAAACTAGGAAAGATTTTAACTTGGGCAGCCAGACAAGGAAATATGAGGAGAAAAGCAAGCAGAGAGTTGGTGCCAGAAGCTCCAGACAGTATAGTACCTGGGGCAGAGCTAAGGAAGTCTTTTTTTTTTTTTTTAAAGCATTTTGCTGATTTATTTTGCTTGTTACTACTGTAGGAGATCTGCAGGGCAGGGCCATTTGGTTGAGAAAAAATTAAGTATGTTAAGTATCTTGCTGATGAGAAGGGGTATTGTGCTTTTCACATTCAAAGCTCCATTTCAATTCTATCCCTGCTGAGCATGTGCCCTTAGGGTATTCACATCTTCTTATTCTCCTCCCTCAACTCCACCTTTGTGGGCTGGAGGAGGAGGAAGAGGAGGAGCAGGAGGGGCAATGACACCATCACTGTTGCCCACCCTTTATGTCCTCATTACAAGATGTGGGGCTGGGCTCCAGGGCCCCAGGCAAAAAACACTTGGGGTTTGAGGTCAGCTGCTGATACCACCAGAGAGTCTTTAAAAGTTCAGTATTCCAACATGATCAGTCAGTGGGGAAGCAAGCTTATGGAGGGAAGTGATAGCAATTAGGGAGAATAAAGTTGAATGCCACTGGAACTACTGAAATATCCCCTGGAGAGCTGAAATCTGTCCCTGTTTGGCCTGCAGATCCCTTGCCTCCAGGCAAGTAGGCTTGACCATTTTGAGTGCTTACAAACTAATGTATATCCTTACACTGTTTTGGGAAACTGGGGAATGTGTAGCTAATATCCCAGTCACTAATATAGGTAAAAAATTTGTGATCTATCACCCAGGAGAAGTAGTAGTATCAGGCCGCCTGATACATACTCCTGAAATGCAATTTGGTGATTTTAACCAGATTTTGTCTCCCTCAAAAAGAATCTGGACTGCAGCCATTAAAGCTGAGCATTCTGTGCTTACTATCTATGTAAATGGCACATTGAAAGGGTTGGTAGACAGGGGTGCACATCCTACAGTCATTAGAGGTGCTAGCTGGCCCAGTCATTGGCCAAAGATGAAGGAAGACACCTATATGTCTTGCATAGGAGGATCAATAGCAGCTGAAGTTAGTGCTACCCCTTTGAGATGGAAATTTGAAGATAAAACAGGAGTTTTCACTTCTTTTGTAGTTAAAAAAAATCTCCATCAATCTGTGGGGAAGAGACTGTTTCTATTCTATCCATCAGGATAAGGAGAATATGAAAAGATTTGCCTTTTCAGTGCCCCTCATTAATTTAGCTGAACCTTATAAAAGATTTGAATGGACAATTTTGCCACAGGGATGAAAAATAGCCTTACTATGGCTCAAATTTGTGTGACTGCTATTCTTACTCATGGAAGAAAATCATTTCCAAAAGTTATGTTGTTACATTAAATGGATGATATTTTGGGGTGTGAACTTGAGAAGCAAATGTTAGAAGCATGTCTACAAAACACCATAGAAACATTATTATTATTTTTTTTTATTTAATAGCCTTTTATTTACAGGATATATGCATGGGTAACTTTACAGCATTAACAATTGCCAAACCTCTTGTTCCAATTTTCACCTCTCACTCCCTACCCTCCCTAGATGGCAGGATGACAGTAGATGTTAAATATATTAAAATATAAATTAGATACACAATAAGTATACATGACCAAAACGTTATTTTGCTGTACAAAAAGAATCAGACTCTGAAATATTGTACAATTAGCTTGTGAAGGAAATCAAAAATGTAGGTGTGCATAAATATAGGGATTGGGAATTCAATGTAATGGTTTTTAATCATCTCCCAGAGTTCTTTTTCTGGGCATAGCTGGTTCAGTTCATTACTGCTCCATTGGAAATGATTTGGTTGATCTCGTTGCTGAGGATGGCCTGGTCCATCAGAACTGGCCATCATATAGTATTGTTGTTGAAGTATATAATGATCTCCTGGTCCTGCTCATTTCACTCAGCATCAGTTCGTGTAAGTCTCTCCAGGCCTTTCTGAAATCATCCTGTTGGTCATTTCTTACAGAACAGTAATATTCCATAATATTCATATACCACAATTTATTTAGCCATTCTCCAACTGATGGACATCTATTCAGTTTCCAGTTTTTAGCCACTATAAAAAGGGCTGCCACAAACATTCGTGCCCATACAGGTCCCTTTCCCTTCTTTATAATCTCTTTGGGATATAATCCCAGTAGTAACACTGCTGGATCAAAGGGTATGCACAGTTTGAAAAGTTTTTGAGCATAGTTCCAAACTACTCTCCAAAATGGTTGGATTCGTTCACAACTCCACCAACAATGCATCAATGTCCCAGTTTTCCTGCATCCCCTCCAACAATCATCATTATTTTTTCCAGTCATCTTAGCCAATCTGACAGGTGTGTAGTGGTATCTTAGAGTTGTCTTAATTTGCATTTCTCTGATTAATAATGACTTGGAGCATCTTTTCATATGACTAGAAATAGTTTCAGTTTCTTCATCTGAGAATTGTCTGTTCATATTCTTTGACCATTTTTCAATTGGAGAATGGCTTGATTTTTTATAAATTAGAGTTAATTCTCTATATATTTTGGAAATGAGGCCTTTATCAGACTGTATTCCTTTAATCTCTTTCTCAGCTCTTATTGCTAAAGCTAGCGTTTCTAATACAATATTAAATAGTAATGGTGATAGTCGGCAACCTTGTTTCACTCCAGATCTTATTGGGAATGGTTGCAGTTTGTCTCCATTACATATGATGCTTACTGATGGTTTTAAATAGATGGTGCTGATTATTTTAAGGAAAAGTCCATTTATTCCTATACCATAGAAACATTAAAGAAAGACCAATGGTATATAGCCCCAGAAAAAATTTAAAAGCACGCTTCCTTTCAATATTTAGGATATGAAGTATATCCTACTGTGTTTATAGTACAAAAAGCTTTCTTCAAGAACAGAGAAGTTGAACACGTTAAATGACTTTCAGAAATTGATAGAGATATCCAATGGATGTGTCCAGTGTTAGGCTTAACAATCTATTAATTACAATCATCATATGACGTTTTAAGGGAGACAATGCTTTAGACTCACCATGTCAGCTTATAAAAGAAGCTCAAGAGGCTCTGAGAGTGGTTGAAATAGCTTTATCCAATGTTGTTGAATCACTCAAAAAGCCTTGGAAATATCAGTTGTTGCTGAAAAAGAGGCACCTACATCAATCCTCATCAAGGACACAGTGTGATAGTGTGGGTGAACTTCCCAGCACAACCAGACCAAAGCCTTATTCCTTACCCAGTGCTTGTGACTAGAATCTTATTAAAGGTCATTAAGCAAATAGTACAATCATCTGGCACAAGCCTTAACAAGATATACCAATATCTTTGGTACCAATGCACAAATTAATCCATGCTGTGAAACCATCCCAGAGTGGCAAATTTTATTGACCACAGATCCAAATTTTACACACAGGTCTCCATTAAAGATAACCAGACTATTACATAATTGGCAATGGATTTTTGAAGACAAGATTTCTAAGTTTCCTCTTAAAGGACCAATTATCTTTACAGATGCATCCAAACCCAACAATTGTGCTGTATACTCTCATGACAACTATAAAGAGAATAGTCAGTACTCCTTTTCAGTCCAGTCAGCAGAATGAATTGTATGTAGTCATGCCAGCTTTTACTTATTATCCAAGAGATGTAAATATAATATCTGATTCAGCCTATTCAGTAGGTGTAATACAAGGAATTGCCACAGCCCAAATAAAATTTATAGCTTCTACTACATATCAGCTCTTTAAGGAACTTCAAGAGCAAGTGAGAATGTGTCCAATTTAGTATTATATCTTGTATGTCCACTCTCATAGTGGACTTCCAAATCCTATTTTTGATGGAAATTCAAAGGCAGATCGCCTTCTAACCACGTTACTCAATACTCCTTTATTTCAGGCAGCCCAAGAATCTCATTCTAAATATCATCAGGCTGCTCAAGCTTATGTCTGCAATTTAGGATAACAAAAGAAGAAGCTAGGAGCATAGTAAAAGCCTATACAGCTTACCTTCCTTTCCACACATTCCTATCCCCTCTCCAGGGAAGAACCCTCATGGTTTAAGACCCAATGAAATTTGGCAAATGGATGTCACCCATGTTAAGAGGCAGAACACCCATGTAACCACAGATACACATTGTCAAATCCTCATGCCTTCACTCCAATCAGGGGAATGAATTAATTAGGCATGTGATTAGCCATTTTTATCATTGAAGGAGTCCTGCACTCACTTAAGATAGATAATGGGCCGGCTTCTGTATCTTCTGCTTTCAATCTTTCTGCACTGAATTTGGCATTGCCCATTCCACTAGCATCCCATATAAGCCTACTAGCCAAGCCATTGTTGAACTGCCTAATTGTACCCCAAACCCCAAAGTGTTTTTGGGACACACAAAAAGCACGACTAAACAATAAACTGGTTAATAAGGACAAGAGCCCTCTATCTACAATGATGTGGAAGCTCGTAGATAGCATCTAGAAGGGACCAGGTTGGGTCAATGTTTGGGGACCCGGGTATGATCTTCTTGTTCCAGATGCCATCCCAGCAGCTGAAGAGTGGATTCCGACCAGAAACATGTGACCAGGGGAATCAAGAAGAGAAGGACCAGAAAATGATGTTGTCCCCATTGAAGGCCCCAAAGGATCTGCGGGATGTCAGCAGCCCTTCAGACACTGATAACAGCCATGTCTCTCCTGACCATGACACCAAAAATCGCGAACATAGAACCAGTGTCACAGCTGACTTGTACTGCCCTGGTTTATGTGCAATGCCTAGAGGCTGACAAAACTGGACGATGGACTTGGGCACTTTTCCTGCAGCCTCCTGCTATTCATATGGTGGGCTTGGGGAGAAGCTTCACCCTGCTTTCCACTTGTTGGCAGTGCCTCCACATTAGGGGCAAAAATCCAACAGAACCACCTGCCAAAATTATTGAGGCAGTGCTGAAGAATATAATCTTTCTTGTGTACACTATCTGCTTTGTGCCTTATTTTGATGGATATCGATAAGTATACACAATTGAAACCACAGAACTTTACCTTTTTTTGATTTTAGTCTCTCTTGGGCCTAGCTCTTGCTATTTTACTTTTTGTTTGACTTTGTCCTATTTTTAGCCATTGTTGAAGTTAAAAACCAATGTGATGCTATGAGCGGTCCTCACTAAAGAAGAAAAGGGAGTTGTAAGGGTCTAAAGAGGAACCTAGCATGGCTCAACTGGGGAGTTAAAAAGCCTTAGTGCCTGAGGCACCTGGATGTTACTTCTGTAGCTAGCAGGAACTATCATGAGTGTGGAAACTCTGGCTGCACTGAGGATGCATCATTAACAGGGCATGTCTCCTTTTCTTATTGACTGTGCGGGTGACCTCATAGACCCAATATAAGTAGTGGGGAGTAGGAAGTAGAGTAGTGCAGGATGTGATCATGTACAATAAAGACTTGTGCTAACAAGCTCCTATGTCTGGGTGCTTTGATGAACAAAGAACTACTGCTTGATAAGGCAATAGCCAGAGAAGTTCCAAGACCTGGGATAAAGAAAGACTGGCAATTAGTGACCTAGGTGGTCACAGAGATGAAGACTGTTTTCTAGTCAGCTAAGAAGGTTGTAGGACAGGTGGCATGGTAGCAATAGAAAAAAATACCACCAGTAAACCCTGGAGGTGACTGCAACAGTTTAGTTGCACAACAAATTTGGGAGTTAATCCCAAATGCAGTTGACATTTATTGGCAACAATTATAAGTAATTCCAAGTTACTGGATGGAGAGGCGACATTAGGATCAATCAGAAGGGAGTTTCAGTGCAGCATCAAGAAGACCACTAGCACTTGGGTTACAAGAGAATAAGGCACTTTTTGTCTAAAGACCAGAGCACAGATCAGAAGACCAGTGACCAAAGTTCTATTAGGATAATAACACTAAAACTTTAATATCCCCCAGCATCATTTCAAAATCAGTAGATTAAAAGCCTGAAGTTTTTATGATCTTGTGCCCTAGATGAGCACAGTCATCTTAAACATAAAGTTCTAAGTGAAGGAATATGTTTAGAAAATGAGCAAACAACAAAAAAGAAAGTGACCATGAAAAACTATTACTATAGGTGAGAAGATCAAAGTATTAACTTAAAAGACAGAGATGTGAAAACAGCTAACAGCAAAGCCTCAAAGAAAAACACTAATTAAATTCAAAGTCAGCAGTGACTTCTTGGAAGATTTAAGGAAAGAGATGAGTATCAGAAGAAAAAATGGAAAATGAAAGAAAATAAAATTAGGAAAATAATATTAACAACTTATTAACAGAAATATTAAAAATACGGTGAGCATCTTTTCCTAGATCTCAAACTTATACTTTATTCTCTATTGATTCTTCTTAATTTCCTCGGCTATCTATCTATCATCTAACTGTGTTATTCCACACATCATCTACTAAAAGAGATCCAAAAGTAAAAACTATTATAACTAAATATAATAATATATTATATAATATGATATTATAGTATATTATAAAATAATATAATGTTAAAGAACATTACAGCCAAATTCTAGAATTCCCAGGTAAAGGGGAAAATACTGTAAATAGTCAGAAAGAAACAATTCTAATTGTATGGAGCCACAGTCAAAAATCACACAAAATTTAGCAGCTTTCACATTAAGGTAGTGGAGAACTTGGAAAGTACTCCAGAAAGTAAAGGATCTATGATTACAAGCAAGGATAACCTATCTGAGTATAATCCTTCAAAGGAAAAAATGGAAATTTCCCAAAATATAGGATTATCAAGTTTAGTTGATGAAAAAAAGAGGTACATTTTAAAAAATCTGATATTCAAACTGAAGACAATTATTATTTTATTTGTTATTTAATTAATATTAATACTGATTTTCTGTTTATATTCCAATCATTCTTTAGCTCTTCCTTTATTTTTTTCATCCAACTACACTCAGAGACTTTGTATCTATTGAATTTTAGTTTTTAGTATTTCATAAAATAATTCATTCCTTTAGGTTCTTCTCTTTTCTATCTTTTATGCTAGTTTTTTTTTTTTTTTTTCTTATCCAGGAGTATTTCTTCATTTTATTAGAAATGTTCATTTTCTTCATTTTTCATTCAGTCTCTATATTATTCTCCCTACTTTTTAGAACTGTAACAATTGCGTTTCTCTGTGTTGAGAGGTGGAAGATTTTGATTAAATTTTACTAAAGGTGGGGAACTCCACTAGGAGTAGACTGTGAAAGTGTTTGGTAATTTTCTCTCTGTTTTCTGTTAATCTCAAATTTTCTTTAACTTAATAGTTCTCGAGCCATTGATTTCACCACTGAGCTCAATAGGAAGCCTTAATTTCAAGGTCCAGAATAGAGGTTTGTTACAGAAGGTTGTTAGCTGTGATGAAATCTGTAGTATTAGCTAAAGTATTTTGATGTTTGTCCCAACTCCAGTTGGATTCACACTTTCTTTGACTTACTAGTTACTATAACCACTAATCACAAAGAACTAATCACTTGCAGTTACATGAATAGAAAACTTTATTGTAAGAAAGTATTTATATAATTTTTAAGCACAGAACGTCAGTTGGGCTCAAACTTTATAACAGAGATACAAGAAGATATTGTGGAAAAGCAGTGTTGTAATTTCTTCTGCGTAAAGAATAATCATTTTTATTTTACTTGGAAATAAAAAAAAAACAAATAATAATCATGCAATGTTTTTTATTCAGTCAATTGAATAGTCCTTTAGAAATAATTTCACCTACAAAGAGAGACTCTTTGGTTTAAGAAATTTCATTGGAAAATGCAAATTCAGGTGCTATACCCGAATATATAATTTTAACATGGATTTTACATATTAGGAATTCAATGGTACCAATATTAGATTCCTCAGTCCTGATCTCTGTGTTTTTTTTTTTTTCTGTAAGTAGGTTTTATTGATTACTTTTTGTAACCATTTGCTATCAGTTTAATGAAATAATTCATTTATATTACTTCCTGGTATAGATTACCCATAAAATATGTTTTATTTTTAAAAATATCTACTGTGCTATTTTTATTTTTTTAAATGTCAGATTACTGAGATTATATTTTCTCTTTTTCCAGTAAGTAATTATATGATATTAATATGTATACACTGTCTCAGTTCCCTTATACACAAATATTATATTGGCTTGATGATCTTTAAAGACTTAATTTTTAAATTCTGTGATTCTATTTTTTTTTTCTGATCCTATTTGTGAGATTCTTAAGAGAAGAATACACACTGAATTTATTTATTTTTTTTATTCTTCAAAGTCTCTACAACAGTCTTGCAGTTGCAAATTAATTGTTATTGATATAAGCTTCCATGTCCCAGCATCAGTCTTCATATACTCTTTCTTTAATGAAAGGAGATCAATCTCAGTCATGTGAAGGTGAGGTATTCAATTCAAAGCTGCATCTGTAACGCTCCATAAGTATTCAGATCCCTTTTTTGATTTACTCTTTACATATTTACATATTCAAATATAGAACTTGAATTTAGATGCAAAAGTACATAAACAATGAACAGATATATTGCATATATGATTTTCTCCCAGGAGATTAAAAACCAAGAATTTCATATAACAAAACAAAAGCAAGAAATTATAGAATTTTTGTTATTCTATAGTTCCTATTCTCACAAGTGTTTGTTCTCATTATTTCTTCTCTTCTATGGTCAATACCACCAATGGTCAAGGAGAGCTACTAAAATTTATCCCAAGGAAATATCCCTAGATCACGGTACCTTTGTCCTTGCATGTATTACTAATATTGCTGAACAGAATTCTGCTATAAAACCAGGCCAGGGAAAATTATATCATCAAGATATTCAAGGTTTCTCAGTAACAGAAATCTAAATGATAATTAAATGAAAAATAATATAAGGAAATGTAAGGGGAGAGAGAAAGTATATTCAAATTTTATTAAACCTTTCATTTCATTTCTATTTGAACAATGCTGATTGATTTTATGCCTTTGGCATAGGGGATAGTGTTCATTTTCATGTTAACTGTGTGCTTACATAAATTCTCTGCATAGGAAAGTTTGATGTCTACTTGTATAATGGAAAGCGCTCTGCCTTTTGTTCACTGAAACAAAATGCATTGAATATGTTCTCTTGAAATTTTTCCCAATTCAACTAATGGTCATTTATCAAAGTGTCAATTAGCTATATGTGGCTGCATCTTTCAAAAATAACTCATGCATAGTAACTTGCTGATTTCTTGTTCATACTTCACAATGATTTGTTCATTATGATAAGTTACAGATGATTTATTTTACACAAAATGATAGAACTATTTTTTATGAAGTAAAATGAAAGGTAAAATTCATATTTTCAGTGATAAGTCAATGAATAGAATGTCCAAATATTAATTATCATTGGTTTCAAAGTTAGATACCTTTTATTGTCTAGGGGCAGCAAAGTCAGAAGGATGAAAAATTAACTTGAGATTTTAGATATATATGGATAATCAATTTGACTTTCATAAAGCTATGAATTTACTATATTTAATTCATTATCTTATTCAAAAGATATGTAAAGTAAAAATACAAATTATACTCTCTAGTATAGTCTCAGACTTTTGTTGATTTCTGTATACTATGATGACATCACATGTATAAATTCTAGAAAAGGAAAAGTTAAGATGACAACTTTTTGTAGCTAGATTGCAACAAAAAATTAGACATGAATTGTTTTAAGTGGATTTTTTTTAAAAGACATTTTTATGATATTGTAAGAAGCCAGAACCAGGTTGATAAAAGTAGTGACTCACCTGAGCATATTCTCTTAATCTCTCTTAACAATTTAAAATAATGCTTCAAAACAAATTCTGGAGTAGTAAAATCCACATAAAAATACACAAAAGGATAGAAAGAAACAATTACACATCCCAAACCAACTTAGAAGGTTACAAAAAAGAATTGACAGTATAGCTCAATCCAGTACAGGCAATACCTTAGCAAACCAGCAGAAGACCTTAAGGGCAACTGAATCAGTGGAGGCACAGGTAGTACCTAGACTTCTCAAGTTATAACTGCAAGGAGGCCAGACAACTGATCACAAGGAAAATATGGGGGTCCTTATGCTGGTACTGAATGCAAAATTTTGCTGCATTGCCTAAAGTTGGATCTGGGTCATAGGTTTGGTCTCAGGAGGAGCACTAGTACGTTAGAATTTGCAACTGCGAAAAAAATGATACTCTAGTGAGAACTCTAGCACAGAAGAAATTGTTTTTAGTTACTCACAGAACAGAATACAAGCTAAGAGAATAGCAAACACCTTTTTCTAGATCATACCACCTTAGAAGGACTAAAAATTTGCAAATTCCCAGAATTATCTCTGAAAACAGTTGGAAAAAAAAAAAAACAACTTAAGCTTAAAATAATGTTGTATCCACTCTAGAAGATTCCCACTTCAACATAAAAATAAAAGTCAAGAAATAGATTAAAAGAAAATGAGCAGACAAAAGAAAAATGATCCTGATTATAAAAAGTTACTGTGATGACAAAAAAAGATTAAAATAAACTTGGAAGTAGATAACAATGTCAAAAACAGTACAATTAAAGCTTTAAAGAAAAATATGAATTGGTCTCATACTATGGAAGGGCTCAAAAATGATTTTAAAAATCAAGTAAGAAAAGTGGAGGAAAAATTGGGAAGTGAAATGAGAGTGATGAAAGAAAATTAAAAAAAAAAAGAATCAACAGCTTGGCAAAAGAAGTACAAAAAATACTGAAGGGAAAAAAAAAAACAAAAAATAAAACAAATGATTTTTTAAAGTCTCAAAAACACAATAAAGAGAATAATCCCTTGAAAAGCAGAAGTGGTCAAATATAAAAGGTGGTATAAAAATTCACTGAAGAAAATAATTTTTTTAAAAGTTAGAATTGAACAAGTACACGATAACAAGTTTGTGAGATATCAAGAAATAATAAAAGAAAATCAATGATTGAAAATAATGGAAAGTCAAAATAAAACCTGGGAAATATTTTCTTAGTTAAAAAAAAAAAAAGAAGGGTGGGGGGGTGGAGCCAAGATGGCAGAGAGGACACTTGTTTCTTTCTAAGCTCTCCTACTACCCACACATCAATCATGAAATTCAGCCTCTGAATTGGTGCTGGACTGGAAGAATCCTCAAGTACTGTCAGCTGCTGCTTCCTGGTGTCTGTACAGGAAGATGGGAAAGTCTTCCTTGCCCTAAAAGCAGATCCTAATTAAAAAAAAAAAAAAAAAAAGAGTAAAAAAGCAAAGCAAACTAACTGTGGTGAAAGAGAAGAATAGATTTCAAATCCTGAGGAGAATAAAAGGAGATTTTCTCCAGATGAAGCCCAAAGGGTGATATAATCTGGTCCCCACCACACAAGGCTCTTCTAGAAGATTTTTTTTTTTTTAATCTTAAAAGACAGCAAGAAGAATAATGTGGAAAGGAAAAGAAAAGGGTTTGGAAAAAGCATATAACTCATTAAAAGATTGGTTTGATAAAATAGAAAAAGAAAGCAACTCCCTGAAAACCATAATATGTGAAATGGAAAAGGTAAAAAACTTTTAGGAAAACAAAATTTGTGAATTGGAAAAAGTAAAGAACTTTGAGGAAAACAGAATTTGTGAATTGGAAAAGTTAAATAACTCCCAGGAAAACAGAATTTGTGAAATGAAAAAAGAAAATAATTCCTTAAAAAAATTGTGAAATGGAAAAAAATTCCATAGAACAAAACAACTCATTTAAAAACTCAATTAGACAAATAGAAAAAAAAAAAAAAAACTAAAAAAAAAAAAAAAGGAACAACCTCCAGAAAGAGACCCCAAAATTAAAACTCCCAGGCATATTGTGGCTAAATTTCAGAACTATTGGACCAAAGAAAAAAATATTACAAGTAGCCATAAAGAAAAAAAAAAATTCAAATACTGAGGAGTCACAATAAGGATTACTAAGGATCTAACAACTTCTACATTAAAGATTGAAGGATCTAGAATCTGATATTCCATTATGCAAAGGAACTTGGAATGCAGCCAAGAATAAACTACCTTGCTAAACTGAGCATTTTCTTCCAGGGAAGAAGATGAGCATTCAATGAAACAGGTGAATTCCATTTATTTCCAATGAAAATACCAGAGCTAAACAAAAAATTTGACCACCAAATATAGAATTCAAGAGAAGAATAAAAAAGTAAAAAGAACTCTTGAGAACTGTATTTCTGTTATGGCATACATAGAAAGTGCATGTATAATTTGGTTTCACTGTTGTAATATAAAATGAATATGGGAAATAGGATCTAGAGAAATGTCTAGTAATCACAACTGTTTGAAGGAAACAAAAACATCTTTATGCCAAATTTCTCTGATAAAGACCTCATTTTTCAATTACATAGAGAATATAGAAATAAGGACCATTCTACAATTTTTAAATGAACCTTTGTTCATTTAAATATATGAACTGTTTCCAGATGAAGTAATCAAGGTATATATTGTTATATGAAAAAATGTTTTAAATTACAACTACTTAAAGCAATGCAAATTAAAATAACTCTGAGCTTTCACCCTATACCTATCAAATTGGCTGACAAAAAGAATCAATATGGGAGAGATTTTAGAAAACTGACATTAGCAATACTACCCCAAATTTTACTGCCTTCTTCTCTTTCCAGTAAATTGGACCACAATATTAAAAAGAACAAAAGTTAATATGAATATTTTAAATTGAGAGAATATACTTATAATTGTCAATCTCCTAGTTATAATATTCTACCATCAAATTTTATTTTCAATTGCTGATTAAAGAAAGATGAAGAAATTCTGTATATATCTTTCTGAAGAAGAATTCAATAATTTTTAAAGGTACATGTCCTCTTTTGAATCATGTCTATTAACTTACAAAGAAAAATATATGTTTTGTGTGTGTGTTGTGCAATGGTTTAGGTACTCACAACATGTGAATTAAAGGAAAAGAATGATATTTTTACATAAAATGTATTTTATGCACATGGAGTTTACTCAGATATGTATAATACAAGGTTTGTTTTTTTTTAAAAAAAATAAAAACAACAATCTAAGAATCTTTTTTTAAAAAAATCAAATCCATTATACTTAGAGGATTGTGAGAGAAAATAGATATACTGATTCAAAATCCTATATTATTCTAAATGCCTTCTTTGTAATTCAGCCATATACTTCCTATTTTGAATTTTACTTTTTAGGCTTATTTTTCCCAAGAATTACTTATTTGCCAGTTATTGAACTAATGAAGTCATATTCCATTTGACTAAATTTTATACTAATTTCTACCAGAAATAAGTCTTTTTTAGGCAAGCAAAGAAGAAATTCAGTATAATGTAGTTCCTAATACTCCAGATGTGACTTCAGGAAGGCTTGTATTCAAATTTTACTTCAAATAGAAACTTTGCAATGTTTCATAAACTTTAATTCATTTTCCTAATTTGTACAAGGGAATAATTATTCCTGTAGCATTTGCCTTGAATTCCTGAGCACTTGTGGATCATAAGTTCTACTGGCCAATTTCCCAGCATAGTTCTGACTGTGTATCTGTGGGTCTCATCATGCTGCTGGTAATCAGAACTCTAGAGCCTATGTTTGATTCATCATTACAAGGGATAGTCATTTATTTTTATTCACAGTTTTCAAGGTTACTGGTCTTATTTATACTTGCAATACATTTCACATTATTGAATTTGCAATTCCAAGTTTCTACAGTAGTCACTTCCCAAACCTCTGAAATTGAAGTGGTTTTTGTTTGTTTGTTTGTTTGTTTTTTTAACTCCAACAAAGTTAACAAAACAAAACAATATTGCAGAGTTAATTGTATTGGAAAAATTATTGACTTTGTGAAAAAATACAATCTTTATTTGATGCTAGCCATTCATTCAATCTCTTTGTGCTTAGGTTTTTATTACCTATAATATGGGTATTATTATGCTTTCCTCATATATCCCTTGGGCTTATTCTGAGGGAAACCCTGTAAAATCTATAAGAATTATAACTTGTGGCCCAAAATCTCAAGCTGTGATTTACGTGAACTAGATTCAATTTTGGAGACTTCTAAAAATCATTCTGTTTTATCAGATCTTCTGACCAAAGGTTTTCCTGGGCATCTCCCAGCCTATGTCTGTATTCCTAGAAATTCAGATAAAAAGGACATACTTTTCATGTGAGCACCTAGGTGCTCATTTTAAACACGTTTAAAATATGAGAGCTTTTATTTTAGATGAAAAAAATGAAAACATAAAGGATTTATTATGGCCCTATAACAATCAAATTCCTCATGCTATAAGTTTTACCTACCTTTATGGACACATGTAAATCTTCAGACTCATAATTCCACCTTCTTGTTTTGATTTTTCCATTACTTCTCAATAAGGAAACTACAACAAAGAATATATTGCTGTCCAAAATCCTTTCTTTCTCTGTCTAGAGAGTTGATTTCAAAAGTCTTCCATGGTAAAGACCCACCCTCACCCCTACCAATGGTTCAAACTCTCACCTTTAGTTGGTATTCAGTTGTTTCAGTCTTGTCCAACTTTTAGTGATCCATTTATGTTTTCTGGAAAAAGATACTGCTTTACCACTTTCTTTCCTAGATCATTAAACAGATAAGAAAACTGAAGCAAACAGCATTAAGTGACCTACTCAGGATCACAGAACTTATAACTATCTGAGGCCATATCTTTATCTGTCTTCTGATCAAAACAGGAATCCTCTTCTTTTCAAAATTTTGCTTACCTTTTCAAATAACAAAATTGTTTTTTTTTTTTTGCTTGTTTTGCTTGTTTTTATTTTTGTTTTCCTCTAATATCATGTCTAAAGTTTTCTCTTTGCAACTATAATCCATGATTCTTATTTCCACTCTCTGTTGCTAAATGGAACAAATTTAATATCTCTTCTACTTCAGAGCTCTTTGAGAAAACTGAGCACATATCATGACCCCCATGAAGCTCATCTTCTCTGAGTAAAACTTTAAAAATTCCATTAATGTATAACCTTAGCTCAGAACTTTTATTATTCTGATCATCTTTTTCTAGATGCTTTCTAGTCAATCAGTATCCTTTCTAAATTGCGGCACTTGGAACCTAGTACTCAGTGAGTTCTGACCAAGACAACATACACTAAGTAATATTAATTTCTGAAATATATGTTTCCTTGAATGTACCCGAAGTTTAAATTAGCAATCTTGACTTCCATGTTACATGCTAAGAAAACTGTTCTCAATAGAAATTTCCTCAGAGAGCAAATTCTGACTCTTGGCGTGCATATTTGGTTTCTATAACCATTCAGGCTTGTTTAGAGTATACAGTCATTTAGCAGCATTCTGCAGCAATTAAAGTAATTGTAAAAAGTAAAGTATTTCACAATAGCTAAAGGAGTAGAAAAAGAAGAAAAACAATCCAAGGAGAAAAAATGAATATATGTTGAATGCAAATGGCAGGATTTAATATCAGAAGATATTAATCAAAAGATAAAATTGAAGAAAGCAGAATTCTTGTTCGAGTCAGAAGACAAAAAGAGACTAAATATTTTTACAGCTGTGAAAACAATCCTTATAGGAAACAAGAAACAAAATGCAAGATATCTTAATTGAAAGATAACAAATGCTTGACAATTAATGATATTATAACCTTATAAAATTGTTTAGGCCACCAAGTGATTAGAGGATTTATATTCTGTTAGGACCTTAATATATCACAAAATTATTAAGGTGCCTATTTTTTCCTGTTTTATCAGTCATCATGTAGGTGAAGAAGCTCCATTAAAGTCTATATAGCAAAGACAGTATGATAGTTTCTACCCACTTTCAGTATGGCAGAATCTTGAATTTAAGGCATTTTTTGCAGTGCCTTTAGGGACAATAATTTCAGTTCAGTAAAGCTAGCCGAAAAATTTTAGCACACATAGCACATGCAATACAATGAGGCCATAATATTGTGGCACAATTGATAGGAGATGGAAGTAGCACTTAGAATTATCTGAGTTCAGATTTGGCCTCAGGAACTTACTAACTATGAATCTGGGAAAATCACTTAAGTTCTGTTTTGACTCTGTTTTTACAATTGTAAAAGTATAGAAAAATAGTATCTAACTAAAATAAAAATTAAAGTTATTAAAATTATTATCTGTGGCACACTGTAGGCAAGGCTCTATAGAAATTCTACCTATGATAATTACAATTTTATATTAATGAAATTAATTATATCATTTCATTAAACTAAATAATATTAATATAATAATTATTATGGCTAACATTGAAAAATCCTGTGACACTAAAACAAGTAGTATATTTTATTTTTCAAAACTGACTCCAATATCTTACCAGTATAGAAGACAGTGACTGCCCACATATAGGGATGAAAGACTGTGATAAAAACCATGATTGAATTTTGTTGTTGTAAATACTTGTACTGTAAACATCCAGATAAAATCTGAAAAAAAAAAAAACATGCACTAAAACATGTATATGGCTTAGATGTCAAGGAAATATTAGGAGGTTTGGTGACATCTAGATATTTTCCACACTGTTTCAGCTTCCATCTGATATTATATATGTTTATGGTTTATTATTTATTATTTTCTTGAATCATTCTCATTTCTCTTCCCAGTTTTTCTTCTGCCTCTCTTGATTTTTAAAATGCTGTTTGAACTCTTCCATGGCCTAAGTCCAATTCAGATTTTTTCTTTGAGTCTTTTAATATTAAAGCTTTGACTTTGCTGATTCAGTCTCCCTGAGGCCTAAAGAGGCCTGGTCTGTATTGGAATGACCTGCATTAGATTGTACCCCATTCTCACCCTGGTATAACTGTTCCAATTGCACCATATAAATTATCTTGGTTAGAAAATGCTTCTACTTGTTGTTGTTGTTGTTGTTGTTTATTTTTGTTGGTTCTACCACTCTAGAATTTATTTAAAGCCATTAGTTAAAAGTATTTGGAAGAATTTGAGGGAAACCTCAAAGTTCCTGTCTTTATTTACATATCTTAGCTCTGCCTCTGAGTCATTGTCTTTTTGGAAAGAAATAGAGACCATGTGACTAGATTCTGGAATGGAATTTATAAATACATTTCCACAGGGATTAGTGCAAATGACTCTAGAATGAAGGGTTTTTGTTGTTGTTGTTGTTGTTGTTTTGCTTGTTTTGTTTTTGTGGTACATTTTTGATGACAAATATCTTCAGATTTTTTATGCAAATTTTCATTTACTGATCAAAATTATTTTTTTTTCTCTTTATAGCTGCTAAAGCCAGTCATGAAAAGTTACATCTTTTATTTTCTATGTTTTGTGGGAAAACAACAGTCACAGATATGTCATGAAATTTCTTTTTATATCATGAACATGTTGTTTCTTTGCTGGATGTATTCCAGATCATAAGATCCAGAAAAGAATTCCCAGGAGACTTAGTGATTTGCCGAATGTTACATATAGTTGGGGTTTGATCTCACAATTCTTTATCACCTCTTTCCTTCAGAAGCAAACACACTTTGTTCATTCATAAGCACACATAAATGGTCTATCATTCAAGACAGAGCTGATGAGTTTTAGTTTGGAATCGCTGGAAAATTTTCCCCCTCATCATAATACTCTTTAATAGATTCTTAAAAGAGACCACTTAATATGTGCAATACAATTAAGTCTTTCCCCATGTGATTTAATCTTTCTTTCCTTGTCTATATTGTGCTTAATCCTCTCGATGGTGCTTCATTAACTTTTCTCTGTAAATCTTCCAGAAACAAAATGGAGATAATCTAAAATCCTCTTATGTGAAACACAAAGAAAAACTACATAAGATTATCCATCTACATTAATTCTAAAGATTTTTTTTTTCATTTATTGTTTTCCTCTGTAGCCATTTCTTTACTTCCAATTCTTCTATTTGGAGGAATCCTACTCTTATATTTTTAAATAAAATTGAGTAAATGAAGGCAGTGATTTTTTTAAATAAAGTGTTAAAATATATCCTATTCCTTTCCAAACAGAATGACTTTTTCCTATATTGTGCGTCAATCAGAGTCCTTCAAGATGAAGTACAGAATTGTCAATGCATTCCAAATGTGTATATAAAAATAGCTTTCTACTCTTGGCCTTATTTGGCCAAAACTAGCTCTGTGACTTTGGGCACATATAGGTCTCAACTTCCCTGTATCACTTTGCTTCTCTACAAAAAGGCTTCTGCCCAATTTAAAAGGTGTGCTATTAGGATAAATTGAGAGAAGTTTTTGAAAGTGTTTCAGGAGGTTCAAAGCACTATAAAATTGTGTTAATTATATTTTGTAAAGAAGTAAAATAACATTTATAATTAATTTCATGTGTATCTATTTGAAACAAAAATAACCAACACATTTTATTTGTTTAGAAAAAGTTTGGTTACAAACAAATATAATTTAAATTGATTATTTTACCTATTTTAGCTTTGCTTTTTTGCCTTGATCTAAAGAATGCAATTTTAAATCACTGGGTCTTGTGACCTAATCTTTAAAAAAATTCTTATGATAGTTGCTAAAACTGTTGCAACAATCATACAACTTCCTTTCTAGAGTCTATGCTTTTGAAAGAAATCATGAACCTGCTACAAATACATGCTATTTAACCTCAAATTAACTGCCTTGGGCTTCATGGTTATCTGCTTTATTCAACTCTGAGTTGTTCCCTGTCACACATTTCATAATAGCTGTTTCTATCATTCTTTTTTTACTTAAAGAAAATCTTTTAACTCTACCTGTACCCTTTATCATAATATAACCTCCTTTCCTGAAATGGTCTTTCCCATCTTTCCTCTGAAATTTATGACTTCATCCATCTTCTATTAATTTGCTCCAGTATAATATGATGATCATGTGGCCCATCTTGTTGTTATGGATAACACATCCAGTAGTGCAACTATTTTCAGGTTCTCTCTTCTCCTCCAATGCATTACTCCATTCATCATTCATGATATATCTCTTCTTCATTCTCTATTGGCTCCTTAATGACTTATATACATGCTGCTCAAGACCCTCCATAAAAATCAATACAAAACAGAAAACAAAAGAATAGAAAAGAAATATCACATATATATGTATATATAATTCATATGAATATATAAATATATATAATTATTTCAATATAGTTGTTTCCCCTTTATAATCCCAATATTTTATTCTATGCATTTAAAATAAAATTGTATGAAAGATCTCATAGATTTTAAAAGTCTACCATAGAAATCCACGTAACAACAAAGATTAAGGAATCATTTTCTGATGGCATATATCTGGCAAAAACCCAAATCAGAATTTGAAATTAAAATTCTAAATCTAGTATTTTTTTCAAAAGTTTATATTACTTTTGCCTAAATGACTAAAATTCTAGATTGTTTTCATTTTAAGATATGTTCTATATAATACTTTGAACCAGAGAATAGGAGCAAGGGAATGTCTTTCTAAATGATACAAGTAATTTAAGAGCCTCAAATATCACCCCTAGATTGAAGGCTATAAGTTTTACTCTCATTACCATTTAGCATATTTGCTGAATTGTACTTGAACTCTGGAATATTTTTGTATCAAAAATGATCATTATTCTCTGATTACTTATTTATCTGATAGTCTTTCTTAAATGATACTATGGGTCTCTATGGTTGTTACTTTAACCTTATACATCTAATGCAATAATTTGACTTCAATTTAGATAATCATACTGTCATATTGGAATATATGTGTTATAATGCAAGAAACTGGATTTGAACTTAGAAATCTGGAGTTTGAATCTTCTTGCATTTTTTTCCTAATCATGTAACTGTGGACAAATAGAATGCAATTTTTGAACCTCATTATCCTAATATATCAGATATGGGTAATCATTTATGCAATACCTGCACATAGGGTTATTGCTATAAAGATCAACTGGGATTATAAATGAGACCTCATTTTATAATTGTAAATCAGTGTATGCTTTTTAGCATGTATTACTGGATATCAATTTTGCATTATATATCATTTGCATATTCCCAGTACAGAGAAGTTAAATTGCATAACGCTCAACTACAAAAATAATGAAAAAAAGTGATAAGAATTTTCATAGGCTCTCTTTGATTTGAATAACTTTATTTTCAATTGGGAAGGAAATATGGCCCATAGCCAAAACTACATAAACTGTGCTGATATCCAAGATAGATAAATGGATAAGATAGTGATACTAGTTTAATTCACATAAAAACAAACATAGCACTGCCCACAACAGCATGGAGGTGATATTGAGCCACAACAATGTCTTAGGCCAGGAGAAAGAACTCAAATAGTAGAAGGATTTAAAAAAAAAAAAAAAAAGATATAAGAAGAGTGGGACCAGAGTAAGGCCATCCTTAAAAGCCAGTCTGAGAAATAATGATATCTAATTCCAAAGTAGTGAAATCAAACGATGTTGAATATTTAGTAAACTTATTTTATTTAATTTTATCCTTTAAATATATGAAAGTATGCTTGCATTTTGTTCCAATTAAAAATCCATTCCCAAAATAACCATTTAAATTATCTACCTATTTTAATACAAATTAATAAAAGACATTTGAGATCTTGAATCTATATTTTCAGAAACTGTCCCAGCCACATCATAGGAAAACAGGGAGTGTGGGTGTGACTGATAAAACTGCTTTCATAGTTACTGCTAAATTGCTGTGTAATCAGGCTAAGATTGCGATTGATTATGAAAGCTATCTTTAATGAATACAAATGTTTGTCAGGTTCTTTAAAATTCCTTCTTTCTATTGTTAGGAACTCATACTTTAAAATATTCCTTCCAGAAGCACTGCAGAATTCATCTAAACTCTATTGAGAATCAAATATAAATTGTGCCTTGCAAAAAACTTTAAAATAAAGGATACTTAGGTGCTTTTAGATTATCTTTGAAAATATTTAACTATTAAATTGGGATATATGCTTCTTTGTGAGAATCATATAGAATCAAGTAACCTAGGAACAAATGGCTTACTGTGTAATGCCAGAGAAACTGAGCAAGATAGAGATTAGAGAACAATTTAATAATTTATTTAATGGAGAGATTTACTGGGACCAGTGGATCCATGGTTTGGTCTCAGAGCTGAATGAGACTATCATCTCAAAGAATCCAGCAGTAAATGTCAGATATAAGACTCTTTTATAGGGTTACAAGAACGATGACATAATGGGGGAGGTACTTGCCTGGGGATGACCTGATGGGGGGAGGAACCTAGGATGACATAATGGGAAGTACTGGAGAGGGTCCTGATATTCTAATGATGTCTAAAATGGATAAAGACCTTTATCCCATCAAACATTAAGAGGGAATACATATAGTCTAAAATCTAATATATAAGACCTTTATCCTATCAAACATTAAGAAGGAATGGTTATAACCTGAGACAGAATATAACAATTAGACAATTAGAGAAACTGAGTCAGAACACTAAAAGAAAACTGTGGCACAACAGCTGCATTTTAGTTATACTGTTGTATAAAAATATTAAGTTCTTATTAAAACGTAAACAAATTTAGCCAGATTATTTCAGTATACAAGCTGTGAATTCCTGACAAAGATCATGTGATGGTAATTTAATCTAAATTGACTCATTCGGTAATAGATTATCCTTTGCCAGGGTACAATACTGTTTGAATATACTGTGCTATGGAGTTCCCACATGGCCCCATTCCCTCTTTTAAAAATATTAAAATAAAGCATTTAAAATTTAAATCTAAAATTTTTGCTCTTATTAAGTTTAAAATCTAGTTAGTGTTTTTGATGAGGACCTAGCTTAACTAGGTGGGGTTGGCAGAAAAAGCCTGAAATGCTAATAAGATTATTGTTTGATGGGGATCAGCTCAATGACACCTGTGAAAGTCTTGGGAAATCCCACCTAACTGTATCCAATCAGATAGCTAAATTATGATGTCAAACCCCTGAGGTTAAATTTCCCCTAAAAATCTGTGATTTGTTAATGAATCTCTTTTGAGTTAGTCTGCCACAGAATTCTGTCTGGTGATATCTTTGTTCTCACCTCTCCTCCATGTTTATTGGTGTCTTTCTCCTTGTTATACCTAAGTAACTTATTTATGGTGTTAAACTCATCTATGGATTTAGCTTGCCAGTCAATAGTATACTCCCACCTCATGATGTATTCCTTTTTCCTGGTTAATTATGAGTTCCAGTAAAGAAGTTGTCTTTTTCCCTTATTAATTTTTAAAATTTCTTTGCTAATTATATGTTTTCCCAGATCTATTTCATATTTATCATTCCTGGTGCTTATTTTACCTCTTCATTTTGTTCATAACTTCTCATAAATGAAAGTATGTTTAGCAAGGAAAATTTTTCATTTGTGAATTGTTATCAAACTCCATCATTTAAATCCCAATTTCACTATTTTTTCTCAGATACAGATCTGATCAGTCCAAATTCTGATAAATGATCAGACTAAGAAAAAGAAGAGTCTGATTCATTTGATTAACCAAAATAGCTCTTTTGAAAAGAATTATACTGGGAGAGGTTAAGGAATAATTGAATGATTTGGGGAAAATAACTCCCAAGGGTGCATTAAAAGTAAGTTGATTATTATTACCGACAAGAAAAACATTTAAATATGAAAAATCAACATGGAGAACAACAAGGTAGTATTGTGGCTAGTGCTCTGGCCCTAGATTCAGGAGGACTCCCATTTCAGAAATTTAATAGTTTATGTGGCTTTAGGTAAGTCTCTAATCCCAATTTCCTCAAAACAAAACAGAACAAAAACCAAAAACCACATATATGAAATGAATGTTATATTTGATTAATCAAAATTATTTCTGAGGTTGTTTCTTTCTGTTTAATGTTGACAATAAAATTTTCTGTATTTGTCTCTGTGTCTCTATCTCTGTCTGTCTGTCAAGCTGTGTATCTTTCTGTTTCTGTGTCTATCCCCCCTGTATGACAATGGCTACTATATAGTATACTTGTGAAGATAGATGCTCTCATTATTATAGCCTGGTAAGATCCTTTTAGATGTGCTTGGCTATATATTTGCTATCTCTGTCAGGTATTTCTTGGGATACCTCCTACCATGTTGACATTGCAATATATTCTCTCATTCTCTCTCTCGCTCTGTCTTTAGTTCTCTCTTTCCCCCTCTCATCTCCATCTAGTGTATATACATAAATAATGTAAATATATATGTGTGTATTTTATTTTATAAACATATATAAATACTGAGGTATGAATGTATATTCATAACAGTAATACTAGTTAAGAAATCCTGGTGGGGAAAGTAATGGTCCTGATGCTCCTATTTGGGGGTGAAACTGAGCTAGTTGTATAGACCAAACAACCAGATTGCAGTAAACCTGGAACATGGGCTTTAGTATATATAAAATAAAACAAATTAAAGAAGAAATAAGAAATTATTCCAAATAATGAAAAAGCATTTGGAGAGATTTCATCTACGAGGTCTGAGGTCCATCTGATCTGAATATTAAAAGAAGCTAGTGATTCTACAAGATAGCTCTTAAAAGAGAGTACCTTAGAGACAATGACATCTATATATTTCTCTCATATTTTCTCCTTTAAAATCCAGAGGTAGCATAGCCTAACATAAATTTTCTTACCATTTTCTTTAGAATTTATGGGTTTTTATGTGACATAGATTAAGAAAAAAAATCAAACTGCTAATGTTCTTTGTGTTAGACACAAATCTTTCAGAGGAAAAAAACTATCAATTAAAGAATTCTGAGATTCTCTGCTTAGATATATTGAAAAACTGAAAAGACAGCAATTCATCGTGTATTTTTATAAAATGTTCATATTTTAGAAATGTAAATGAAAAATTATTATAACTGGGTAGCAAATTTCCAAGGCAGGGGGGAAAAAAAAAAAAAAAAAAAAAAAAAAAACACTTGTTAAAAGAAGAGAGAGAGGAGCTGTAAAGTGCTACCTCAATACCACCCAGCAATGTCAAATAGTTGCCACAACAGCTGATAGCAACTTGAAGTGCCTTATAATCAGCAAAGCTTTCAGTAATAGAAAGATGATGATTCTACTATTCTCTGTACTTGTTAGACTATATTTAATGTATTATGTTGTGTTTTAGATAGACTTAATAGATCTTTAATAATTTGGAGAGAAAAAAAGAGTAGGAAAACTAGAATTATACAGAGGTATGAGTCCACTTATGTATTCAAATATTAGGGCTGTTATGCAAAGAAGTGATTATATTTTGTCTGTTTCATCCTAGAGGAAAGATTTGAGTGAAATTATTAGAATTTAAGAAAAGTCAAGAAGCCTGTATTTACTAATATTTTATTAATTATTAGGCACTATTAAGTGCTATAGATACAAAGAAAGGTAAGAATATAGAATTCTCATTAACAAGGTGCTAATATTCTAAAGGGAATAAGTTACAGTGTAAAAAAATAAGTTAAAAAATCTATAAAACATATAGTAAAAATATAATACCATTGCCAGAGACTCAGAGATATAGGACTATATAGAAGAAAGGGATGAATAAAACCCTCTCACTGCACATATAATTTGAGATGAATCTTGAAGGGAGTCAGGAAAACTAGGACTGGGTAAGGAGAAAAACATTACATGCACTGGGGAGAGCCAGTGAAACTACAAAGACGTAGAAAGAAGATGAAGTGTCATGATTGAAGTTAAAATTTGTGACTTCACAATAAATATTGCACTTCAGGCTCATGCTTAAACTGCCACACAGTATTTTTACATGAGTATATCCCATCTCCTTGAACTCTGCTAGTAATGAGAAATTCATATCTTTTTGATGTTGATTCCATTTTGGGTCCATTCTTACAATTTAAGTTAAAAATATTCCATTTTTTTCTATATTTTTATTCAAAATAAGAATTTAAATGACATAAGATTTGAATTTTTGTGAACTTGAGAAATTTTAATTTGTGTACATTATTTTCCACAAAATCATCTTTGACTGTCTAAAATATCTATCACTGACAATCACTTGAATGAGAATGTAATGTGAATGGTCAAGGTCAATTCTCCTTATTTATATTTATTTCCTGAACCTTTTACCAGGTCTTACATTGCTCCTATTCCCAAGGTTATCTTTATAATAATCATAATCAGCTCCCAAAAGAAGAGATTTTTAAGTACTTAAACATTATTAGTTTTTCTACAGGAGAAAAGAACAACTCATTTTAAAAGTTTTCTGTAAAGTTTTCTGATCCTAGAAAATGACCAAATCACCAAATATTTCGAAACTAAATTAAGTCAGCATAGAGCAAACCTGCCAGTAATTTCCAAAACTTTCAGATACAAACACACACACACACACACACACACACACACACACACACACCTGCTTGGAATAGAAATTCATTAAATCTGACAGGGAATCAAATTGAGCCAAGGGGAAAAGGAAATGGAGTAGAGAGGTTGGAGATTAGCCATAAGCAAAGTAAATTCCATCTTTGGAAAGTAAAGCAAGAAATAGAGAATAAAAAGAAAGACAGAAAAGTTACTTATTTATTTCTATGCATTGGAGGTCCCTTCTGCTTCATTGAAAGCAGAGGGAGAGGTGAAAAAAGATAGGGAAAATTTATAATTATAGATTCAAAGGAATTATATAACCCATATTCACAAATATGGGTGTAAATAGGATGGATTCATCCATAAAATTAAAAGGGGGCAGACACAGAATAGAATTAGAAAGTAGAATACAACCACATGTTTATTTAAAAATACACAAACAGAAACATTCAAATAGGGTCAGAAGGTATATAGAAAGAATAGGAGGTACAGGAAGCAAGAAAAGGATCTACTTAGAAAAGAGAAGAAACTATGAAACCTGATAGAGAGGAGCTGCATCTGTGTTTCTAGGGAAAAATACTGTTTGGAAGAGAAACTTCACAATTCTGAGAGATGATTGGCTAGAAAAAGGCGGGCTTTCTCTTTGATACCATTTACAGCCTGAGAGAGATAAATATAACATGTTTTTGCTTGTGCTGCCTTTTACAACAGCGTATTGTTTTAGAGAAAATTATATGATGAAAAAGTTTTATTTTGTTTCTATTAATTTAACTAGTTCTTAGTATCCCACAGAAGCAGCTATGTAGATGCCATCAAGAAAATTATTTTCCCAAAAATATTTTCCACTTATACCTTAGATCATGCAATGCTTTTGGGAAATACCCTTTTTCATTTGGACTCTAAACTTTTCCACAGTGACCAAAGAGCAAGTTTCTCATCTCTTTTCATTTCACATAGAAGAAAGTAAGTACCACAGAACAAGCCAATATAGATTGTAATGGGCTGAGGCTTGAGTTGATGTGCTGAGGTCCCAAGCACGTGAGGCTAAATAGTAATTGGACTATACTTTATTTATATACGTGCTTGGATAAAGAATGGCCCCCGCCTACTCTCTGTGCAAGTCCTGATGTGTTGTATAGGAAATGATGATTTTGGTGGGTGGAGGCACAGGGGCAGGAAGAGAGACTAGGAGAGACTGCTGGCTGGGTTTGGTTCTTGTGGCTGCTGGTCCTGTGGCTTCTGGTCTGGCTAACTTCTTGACTCAGTTCCCTTTTATCTCTGATCCCATTCCTCTTCATCTCTACTGAGAATAAAAGATTGAAGATTTTCTCCTAACCTGAATTCCTGACTCTGGCTGATTTTAAAATATGCGGTCATCACAATAGATGATTTAAAATTTTCATTGCATAACCCTTTATATTTTCATTTTCCCAAATCCATCTCTTTTCCCAATTTTCTATTACTGCCAAGACCATTGTCTAACATATTCATGCTGGCTTTCAACATTTGAGTTTTCACTTGGCTTTACTATATATATCTAATAAATTGCTAAATCTAGTAATTTCTTCTTCCATAGCATTTCTTGCATCTACCCCAGTCTCATCTCACAGCCAACACTCCAATTTAGAGTCTTATCACCTCTTTCCTAGACTATTCCCATACTCTCTTCTGTCTCAATCTTCCCATTCATCCTCCCACATTTGTCAAAGTTATTTTCCTAAAGGAAAAGCTTGATTACTCCCCTATCACTCCCATATTCAGTAATTTCCTATTTTTCTTTATGCTACTGAAATATAATTTCACATTTTTAGATTTATATTTTTTTACTTTATATTATAGATAATTATTAGAATAGCAGTACTTTTATGAAATAAGGAAATCTATATATAGAGGACATGTGCCTTTTTTTTTTTTTTTTTAGTGATAGAATAATGTGACAATAAATATTTGAAAACAACTGACAAAAGGGCAAAAAGTCCAGTCCAGGAGATGTAGATGTCAATATCACTCTGATGTGATTGATATTTCATTGCTATGGGACTCAATATAATTTCCTTATGGACACAGTTCTGAATGTATATGATAGCTGTCTTTCTTTGAACCAGTATTAAATATTTGTTCTCTGTTGAAGGTAGACTTCATTTTGCTAAATGTTAAATAGCCTATAAGTGCCTCATTTTGTTTCAATCTCAAATCTGAACTTCCTGACTAATCTTATTAAGACATAACCCTGGGAAATATTCAGGGAGAATAAAGACCATATCTATGTGATTCAAATAGATTTTTAAAAACTATAATTCATACAGAGTTGATTTTAGCTACTATAATGTTCAGTTTGTGTAAATATATTGATATCTTTTAATAACAAATGATTTCAGTTCCTTAAAATGGTCACAAATAACTGAATTTCATTCACATTAATATTTCTTAGATAAATGAAGGAATTGTTCTCTTTGATTCACTCAAATTATTTGATTCACTAAATTATTTTAAAGTTTAAATTACATGGCCTATCTGATGTTTAAAAAGTCATCTTTCCCGGCATATAGAAGAACTTCTAGATACAAATTACTTTCTTAGTGATCTAAAATTTATTTTGTTATTTGTTTTCTTTGGCTACTCTGGAAATATATATATATATATATATATATATATATATATATATATTAGATTATTGTCGTACAAATATAGTAAAGATGTGTATGAAGTGATGGGTTATTCTTGAAACATTTCAAAATAGAATTTCTCCTTGTTCCAGATCATTGTGATTAAAAAAAAAAAAAAAACTAAAAAGCTGCTTTATTCTTTTGAAACAATAGTAACATATGTCAAGAGAGAAAGATTGGAGAAAATTTAAAAAATGAATAATAGAATAATTGCCAATCAATAAGATGAAAAATCACATAATAAAAAGAAAGCTAACATTGAAGTTAAGAAAAACTGGATTGTAGTCCTTTTTTGTTTTTTTTTTTTTTTTTTTTTGATTCATGCATAAATTCAATTTAAATGAGGCAGATTCTCCTGAAGTAGTTGAACTCAATCTTCCTTCCAGAGTCATAATTGTCCAGAGGACAGGTTACAGTGGATAACCTTGTTGTCTTTGATACCCAACTAAACCCTTCCATACTCTAAATACTTGCTTCAGTTTCATTTATAGCTGTTGAAACACATTGTTCTCATCCAACCATTCCATCAGGAGAAGTCTTCACATACATGAAGTGGACATCCCATTAACCCCAGAGGTTTGAACCTTCGGGTTATCTTAAACCTGGTTTAATCTATCTGCAAAAAATGTTTTATTCGGATGTGGCTGCTATATATGCTATAGCTTCTTGGAGCCACAGTGAATTAGGTGAAATAGATGGATACCAAAGTTAGAAAGAAGACCTGAAAAGGTCTCAGAGTCTATTCTCTGATAAATAATGTCTATGTGATCTCTTGGGCAAGTCATTGTCTAAGTGCTCTAGGTAAATTATTAAGAATACAATGAACCAGCAATCGGGGATCCTCAAACTACTGCCCGTGAGCCAGATGCAGCAGCTGAGGACATTTATCCCCCTCACCCAGGGCTATGAAATTTCTTTATTTAAAGGCCCACAAAGCAAAGTTTTTGTTTTTATGATAATAGTCCAGCCCTCCAACAGTCTGAGGGACAGAGAACTGACCCCCTATTTAAAAAGTTTGAGGTCCCCTGAATCATTTACATAGCACCTTAAGGTTTGCAAAGCACTTTCTGTAGTTGACATCATTTGATTCTCACTACTCTGTGAGGTCTTTGTCAATATTATCTCATTTTATAGATTAGGGATCCAATGTTTAAATAGGTTAAATCATTTAAAAGGGTTCACACAGCTATATGATATATAATCTAAATCTTCCTGACATAAAATTCAACACTCTGTTCTATAAATCTGCTGCTTATAATTTAGAGAACAGATGTTGATTTACATTGGTAAAGGAAATTTCCTCATTTAGATATCTCTTAATCAATCAACTCAGAAAATAATTCAATTAATTAAAATATAGCACCAAATTATAGTAAAATATGCATCAGTATATTTATAGTATTATATTATGCTTTTCAAATTAGTGTCCCTAAAGTGAGATGAAGGAGAGCTGTCCAAAGCATCAGAAGACAATGCAAATCCACATTTCCAATAAATATTTGCAGTTTTACTGTCACTAAACCAGCCTTTTTGAAAATGTAAAATTATTCATGAGAAAATTCTAAATCCCTTTAGATATACTTCCTCAAAGGTACATGTCACTTCAGCAAAGTGATAGAGAAGTCACCCACTACTAGTTCTTATACATTTCTTTGTTTATTAAATGTTTCCACCCGAACTCCATTACACAGACTAGCCAGATTCATAGCAGTTATAAGTCAATTCATTGGAACAGCCAGGAAACTGAGATGATTAATCTGTATTCCCTAATATATTCAAAGTTTTGTGGCTATATGCAAAATATTCTTTCTGATGTTTGAGCTTAATATATGTCACAACAACTTGTCAAGCAGAAAGATTGAATCCTAATAAAGAGTGGAATTTATCAGAGTAATATAATGCTACATAACATATAACAAGAACCTTCAAAGGACATGAACATTAAGTGTAAAATATTGGTTTGTTTTGTATTGTTTTTTAGATTTAAATATGTCAAAAAAGCTTGTAGAACAAAACAACAAAATATTTTAAAGAGCATTTTGCAAAAATCCAAGTATAATTTTCCTTCAAGAGTTTATATGTTATTTTCCGATTTTCTGTATATTTTATCCTAATCATGGTTAAAGGACCCTTGTGTTTAGTATTGTTAAAGACTGTATATCTCAAGAATCATGCTAATAAAGGAAATGATTTTGCATTTTATATTGATGCAAATTTCTTTCTATTTGTTTATAGATCCTTTAAATCATCTTAGTCAAAGAATACTGGCTAATATCATCCAGGAAGGGAGGGGTCATGGGAGAAGAGGATGGAAAGAGTCTATAATGAAACATTCTAGTAATCTTTCCTTTCCCCTGTTTTGTTCAAAATTTTAAACAATGACTTACACAGATGGTATACATATCAAATTTGTAGCTATCATAATTTAAAGAATGTTCTCTCATAGAAAATGACAGAATATTTTATCAAGTTAAAAGAATGGTCTACTAAAAACAGAAAATATAAAAGGAATAAATGTACATTTTCTACACACATATCATATATGTATAGGTATACATATTTAAAACTGCATTTTGTTATATATTTTCTCATACTTCCTTTAGTATTCACTCAGTAAATGCTTTGTGAATGAATTAATGAAGATGTTCAAATGAAAATGACATTTAAAGTTGATTTTAAACTAATTACCACAAAAACATTTCTTAAGTGCTTCTTTGTATCATAAAGGTAATAGGGTTTTCAAAGAGTATGTTAGCAGTGTGCATACTCTAACAATTCTATTAACATTTAAGAATTCTAGCAAGTGCTAGAAATAAACTATCTAATATTTGAGATACAGTTTAAATTTTTATGGCAAGGCTCAATAGGGAGCTGAACATTTGATGACATTTGTTCAAAATGATCCCCCCCAAAATAAAAATAAATATGAGTTACCATTATGATAAAAATCAAACTGGAGACCCTTACCTACCACAAATAGTATAATGTATTTAAAGGATGGTCCTTACAAATTCTGTAATACATAAAGTATTGTGGCCACATTTGCATACTGCATTTTAAAAATTAATTTAGCAAAAATGTAAATCCAGAAAGAAAGCAGTTTGTTAGGAAGAGGAAACTAAAAATCATTCCACATGAATATTTGTGAAATGATTTAAGCTATTAAAAGCAGATGAAATACAATTTAAATTTCAGTTATTTGAAGATCTTTTACATGCTTAGACGGATGAGTCTTATTCTGCAAACAGTATAGAATCAAAGAATGAGAGTCACTGTGTCCATCTCTAAGGGGAAAAAAAACAACCTGTAATAAAGAATGAGTACAAAATAAAAATACCATAAGCTGAGGGGAAAGAGCCAAGATGGTGGAATTAAGGCAGGAACTTGCACAACCTTTCCCCCAGACTGCTCCAAATTCCTTTAAATAATAACTTTAAACACATTTTAGAGCATCAGAACACCCAAAAAACAGAGTAGAACATTTTCCAACTGAAGAAAACTTAGAACCTAAGCAGAAAATGTCTGTGACGCCAAGGTGAGAGTCCAGAGTACAGCCCTAAGCCTCAGCTCCAGTCTGAGCTTAACTCTGAATCAGTGGTACTACTGCTGATTTTCAGACCTCTCAGCCCAAAGACAATAAAGAAAAGCTTAAAGGTCAGCAAAAAAGGTCTATGGAACTAGAGTGGGAGTCCAGCACAGGTATGGTCCTGGCCTTAGCTCTGGCCTGGACCCCAGCTTCAGAGAGGTGCAACCCCTGAATCATCAGCAATGCTGGAGGGTTCTGGACCTCTCAGCCTTGGGACATCAGAGAGGACTTGGAAAGTCTGTGGGGAGGATCTGTGCAAGTGGATGGTAGTCTAGTGTGCATTCCCAGCCCAGCCTGGAGTTAGGGGAGGCAGCCCACTTTAGATCTTACAGCTACAGTGGGGTGGAGACACACCTAACAGCACCAGAGAATTAAAGAATATTTGTGGTCAGATTTCTTGAAGGATTTATGAAAACAGCTGCACAAAAATGCTAAGGTTTTGGACTGTGCACCCTCCACCCTGGAATGAGAGCCCTATATTAACAAAGAGTTTAAAAAAAAAAAAAAGCAGAGTAATAAACTAGGAAAATGAGTGGAAAACAAAAAAAAAAAAGTTTTTGACCATTGAAAGTTATTATAGTGACAAATATTATTATTATTTATAGGATCAAAACACACTCAGAAGAGGATAACAAATGAAAGCTCCTACATCCAAAGTCTGCAAGAAAAATGAGAATTCTTAGACCATGGAAGAGCTCAAAAGAGACATTGAAAATCAAGTAAGAGAGATAGAGGAAAGATTAAGGTAAGAATTGAGAAAGGTGGAAAAGGAAATACAAAAAGTTAATGAGGAGAATGCCTTAAAAAGCAAAATTGACAAATTGGCCATATGGGTTCACAAGTGAATTCTACCAAATATTTAAAGAACAATTCCAATACCATGTTAACTATTTGGCAAAATAGATAAAGAAGGAGTACTGCCAAATTTCTTCCATGACACAAATATGGCATTGATACCTAATCCAGAAAGGACCAAAACAGAGAATGAAAGTTACAGACCAACTTCCTTAATGAATAGTGACACAAAATTTTTAAAATAAAATTTTGGCAAAGAGTTTACAGCAACTTATCAGCAGGATAATACACTATGATCAAGTGATATTTATATCAGAAATGCAGGACTGGTTAAATATAAGGACAAATTTTACCATCATTGACCATATCAATAAGAAAACCAACAGAAATCCTAATTTAATCTCAATAGATGCAATTTTGTTTTGACAATATATAGCATCCATTCCTAAGCAAACACCAGAGAACATAGGGACAAAAAGGGAACTTTCCTCAAAATAATAAGCAGTATCTATCTAAAACCTACAGAAAGCATTATTTATAATGGAGAGGAGCTAGACACATTCCAAATAAGATCAGAGGTAAAATAAGGATGTCGGTTATCACCATTATAATTCAATATAGTATTAGAACTATTGACTTTAGTGATAAGAAATGAAATAAATTAGAATAGACAATGAGGAAATAAAATTATCCTGCTTTGCAGATGATATGATGATATACTTAGTGAATCCTAGAAAATCATCCAAAGACCTACTCAAAACAATTCATAGCCTTAGTAAAGTTTTCAGGATATAAATTATATCTACACAAATCATTGATATTTCTACATATTATTGACAAAGCCCATCAGCAAGAGGTAGAATTTTATTTTTTTCATTTAAAATGACTGTAGATAAAATAAGATATTTGGGGTTCTACCTGCCAAGACAAATTCAAGAACTATATGAACACAGTTATAAAACACTTCTCATATAATTAAAGTCTTATCTATACAACTGAAAAAAAAATCAATTACTCATGGCTAGGCTGTGCTAATATAGTAAAAATGAGAATTCTGCCTAAATTGGTCTGCTTATTCAGTGCTATACTAATCAAACTGCCAGAACATTATTTTTTAAAACTAGAAAAAATAATAACAGTTCATGTGGAAAAACAAAAGGACAAGAATATCAAGGGAATTAATGAAAAAAGAAAGAAAAACACAAAGGATGGTGGCTTAGCAGTGCCAGGACTACAAGTATATTATAAATCAGCAATCAGCAAAACCATTTAGTACTGGCTAAGAAATAGAGTGGAATATCAATGGAATAGATTAGATACATATGATGCAATAATCAGTTTAGCATTTGTATTTAGAATTTTATAATTTAGTATTTGTTAAACCCAAACTCCAGCTTCTAGAATAAGAACTCATCATTTGAGAAAAAAATTTCTGGAAAACTGGGAAATGATGTCAGAAACTTAGCATGGACTGACATTTCACAACCAATACCAAAATAAGATCAAACAGATACATGATTTGGGCATAAAGGATGATATATTAAATTAATTAGGAGAACAAGAGATAATTTACCTATCATATCTTTAGAGATGGGAGGAACTTATGACCAAAGAAGAACTAGACAATATTATGAAAGATAAATTGGACAATTTTGATTACATTAAAATCAAAACAATTTTATACAAAACAACAGAAACAAGATTAAAAGGGAAGTACAAAACTGGGGAAAAAATCTTTACAGACAGTATTTCTGATAAAGGTATTATTTCTTTCTTTTTATTATTATAGCTTTTTACTTTCAAAACATATCCATGGATAATTTTTTAACAACTCTTGCAAAATCTTGTGTTCCAAATTTTTCCTTACCTCCCTCCATCTCCTCCCCTAGATGGTGAGTAATACAACATATATTAAACATGTTCAAATTTATTTTAAATCCAATATATATATATATATATATATATATATATATACACAATTACTGTGCTGCACAAGCAAAATCAGATGAAAAAGAAAATAAAATTCAAGTAAACAACAAAAAGAATGAAAATGCTATGTTGTGATCCACACTCAGTTCCCACAGTTCTCTCTCTTAATCACAAGACCATTGAGACTAGCATGAATCATCTCATCATTGAAAAGAGCTACATCCATAATAATTGATCTTTGTATAATTTTGTTGTTGCCATGCAGAATGCTCTCCTGTTTCCACTCACTTCACTCAGCATTAGTTTAGGTAAGTATCTTCAGGCCTTTCTGAACTTATTCTGCTGATTTTTTCTTATACAACAATAATATTCCATAGCATTCATATACCATAACTTATTCAACCATTCTCCAATTGGTAGGCATACACTCAGGTTCCAGTTTCTTGGCACTACAAAAATGGCTGGCACAAACATGTTTACACATATGAGACCTAAAAGTCTCATTTCTAAAATATATAGAGAACTGTGTCAAATTTATAAGAATGCAACTTATTCTCCAATTGATAGTCAAAGGATACAAACAGACAATTCTCAGATGAAGAAATTAAAGCCATTTATAGTTATTTGAAAAAATTCTCTAAATCACTATTGAATAGAAAAATCTAAATTAAAACAACACTGAGGAACTACTTCATACCTCTCAGATTGACTAAGATTACAGGAAAAAATAATGATAAATGTTGGAGAGGATGTGGAAAAACTGAGACACTAATACGTTGCTGGTGGAGTTATGAAATGATCCAACCATTGTGGAAATCAATCTGGAACTATGCCCAAAGAGCTATAGAACTGTCCATATTCTTTAACTTGGCAGTACCATTACTGGGTCTGTATTGCAAGGAAATCTGAAAGAAGGGTAAAGGTCTCATATATGCAAAAAAATGTTTGTAGTAGCTCTTTTTGTGGTGGCAAATATTTGGAAAATGAGTAGATGCCCAATAACTGGGAAATGGATGAATGAATTGTGGTATCTGAAGGCAATGGAATATTAATTTTGTATAAAAAATGATGAATGAAGGAAATTTTAGAAAGGCCTAGAAAAATTTACATGAACTGATCTGAGCAAAATAAGAACAACCAGGATACATAGTACACAATAACAGCAAAAATTTTTGATGATTAACTATGAAAGGCTTGCTTCTTCTCAGTGTTTCAGTGATCCAAAGCAATCCCCATTGACTTTGGACAAAAAATACTATCTGCATCTAGACAAAGAACTAAGGGGACAGAATGTAAATCAACCTATGCTATGTTTACTTCTTTTTTTGTTTTTTTATCTTTCCCATAATTTTTCCCTTTTACTCTGATTTTTCTCTTCCACCTAGTTCATAAAATAATGTGTATTAAAATGAATTTACTAGGGAAAAAACAAAAAAGTAATTATCAAGGAAAATTATCCTAATATTCTAGATGCAGAAATTGAAGAATCCACCAATCCCTCCTGAAAGAGATCCCCCCCCAAAAAAAAAAATTCCCAGGAATATTATAGCCAAATTCCAAAACTCCAAGGTCAAAGGGAAAATATTGCAAGCACCAGAAAGAAACCTGGAGCCATGTTTCTGGCTAAGGATAATACAAAATTTAGTAGATTTTACATTAAAGAACCAGAGGACTTCAGAGAGCAATGGAGCTAGAATTGCAACCAAGAATCACCTGCCCAGCAAAACCGAGTAAAATTCTTTAAAGGAAATCATGATCATTCAAAGAAACAGAATTTTCAAGCATTTGTGATGAAAAGAACATAGCTGAATAGAAAATTTGATTTTCAAATACAGGACATTGAAAAATCATAAGGAAGTAATCAGGAAAATGATATTATAAAGAACTTAATAAGGTTTATCTGTTTGCCTTCTTATATGGGAGGATGATACGTATAATTCTTTATTATTGATACTTCTTAGTAACAGTACAAAAGAAATGCAATATGATATGGTATGATATGATAAGATAAAGTACAATAGGATAGCATAGGATAGGATAGGATAAGGGGATTGACTAGTTAACCTAATTTATCTGTTCACCTCTATTCATCTATGTTCAATAAATCTTGAAAGTCTAAAATACTAAATTAATTTTTAAAACTTTTGCATTTATCATTTTCCCTCAAGTTACATTATTATTTTTTAACATTTATTTTTAAATTGAGTTCCAGATTCCCTCATTTCCTTTCCACTCTCCTCATTAAAAAGGGAAGCAATTTGTCCATGTGTAATCATGGAAAACATATTTCCATATTAGTTATGTTGTAAAAAACATAAACCAAAATAAAAACCCAAGAAAAATTTTAAAAAAATATGCTACAATTTGTATTCATACACCATTACTTTTTGTTTATTTCTTTTCTTTTTCCTGTAGATGGATAGCATTCTTTTATTGTAAATATTTCTGAGTTGTCTTGGATCATTATATTGCTGAAAATAGCTAAGTCATTTACAGTTGATCATCGTATAATATTACTGTTGTTATGTACAATGTTCTCTTGATTCTACTCATTTCACTTTGCATCAGCTCATGCAAGTCTTCCCAAGTTTTTTTTTCAGAGCTCTAGATCATCATTTCTTATTACATCACAATCATATACAACAACTTGTTCAGTTGCACTCCAATTTATGAGCAAAATTTGTTTCTAATTCTTTGCTATGGGAAGAGTTACTATAAATATTTTTTGTATGTATATATCCTCTAGCTTTTCAAAAATATCTTTTGGAATACAGACTTAGTAATGAAATTGCTAGGTCAAAAGGTATGTGTGGTTTTCTAGCCATTTGGACATAATTCCAAATAGTTCTATTATATAATGGTTGAATCAGTTCACAACTACCAATAATCCATTAGTGTCTCATTTTTTTCTATATCTCTTCTATTATTTATCATTTTTCTTTTCTGTTTTATTCCTCAATCTAAATGGGATAAGGTACTATCTCGGAGTTATTTGATTTTGTTTTTTCTCCAAGCAACAATGATTTAGACCATTATTTGATATCTTTTTCTGAAAACGGACCATGTTTATTTTTCTCATTTTTCTGTTGGGAACTTTTTTTTTTTTTTCCCATTCCTCTATGTATTTGAGAGATACCTTTATCAGGGAAACTTGCTTCATTTTTTTTTTTTTTTCAGTTATAATAGCAAACGTCAATTACTTTTCTCTTATTCTTTCTGTTTATTCTATTCTCTCTCTCTCTCTTTTTTTTATTTTACCCTGTTACTAAAAAAATTTGTTTTGCTGCTAATTACTGCCTTCCCCAATCCATTCACTATTCTGTAAGCACCTATCCCTTCTCTTAATCCCTCTACCCTTTATTCTTTCTTTACAGTAAAATAGATTTTTAAACTCAATTGATTATGTGTGTTATTCCCACTTTGAACCAATTCTGAGAAGAGTAAACTTCAAGCATTTCCTGCCATCTCCTCTATATTCCCCTCCAAACTAAAATCTCTTTCTTGCCTTGTTTATGGATGATAATTTATCTCATTCTACATCTCCCTTTCCCTTTTTACCAGTGCATTCTTTTTTCTTACTCCTCATTTTTAAAAAATTATCATCTCAGCATATTCAACTCATACATATACCATTCTATGTATGTATACTTCTTTTAACTGCCTAAGTAATGAAAAAGTTGTTATGAATTACACATATCATTTTACTATGTAGGAATGAAAACAGTTTAAACTTATTAAGTTCTTAAGATTTCTGTTTAGCTTTTTATGTTTCTCTTGAGTCTTGTATTTACAAGTCAAAATCACTATGTAGCTTTAGTCTTTTCATGAGAAATTCTTGAAAGTTCTCTATTTCATTGAATATTCATTTTCCCCTGAAGGATTATACTTAGCATATAGGCAGGTCTTCAACAGGAACCCTGCCTAAATAGCTGAAGTACTCAATTGTAATCCAAAATGTTGTAAGATATCTCTTCCCCATACATTGATGGAATTTTTTCTACTACAAAAGAAGTAAAATCTTCAAATACACATCTGAAAGGGGTAACACACTAAATAGATGCTATTGATCCTCCTATGACAGAAATATAGGTGTCTGCCTTAATCTTTGGCCAATGATTGGGCCAATTGGTACCTCTAATGACTGTACGATCTGCACCTGTGCCCACTTTCAATGGCATTCCATTTACATAAATAGTGAGCATAGTTCTTTCAGCTGTAACAGCTGCAATCCAGAATATTCCTGGATTCTATTGCTGGGAGTCAAAATCTGGGTAAATATCACCAAATTGCCTATCAGGAGTGTGTATCAATAAACTTGATGCTATGACTTCTCCTGGACAATGTCACACATTGTCTGTCTGTATTAGTGACTGGGATATTAGATACACATTCCCCAGTTTCCCAAATTAGTGTATGGATAGACACTGTTTTGTAAGCACTCTCAGGAGGTGAAATGGTCAAACCTATTGTGCCTGGAAGCAAAGGATGTATAGGCTGGAGAGGGACAGATTTCACCTCTTCAGGCTATATCTCAGTAGTCCCAGCTGCATATAACTCTCTTCTCCCTAATTGTAACCCCTTTCTCCCATCAGGTTGCTTCTCAGCTGATTGATCATGGCTGAGTACTGAATTTCTAAATCCACTCTGGGTGTAACATTGGTTGTCATCATGCCCCAACTGTTTTTTCCCTGGGGCCCTAGAGCTGACCCCTGCTTCCATTTCCCTGAATCAATCTACATTCTAATGCCCAGTGGAAGCCTTTGTTGTATTTTGGACATAGGGTTTTGGGTCTTGTTCTCCACTTTGTTTTTTCACTCTATCTTTATGCCAACATTGAGCTTTCAAATGCCTTACTTTACCATATTGAAAGCATTGACGAGTTTCTCTGGAAGTCTCTTGCTAAAAGGGACCCTGTCTTCCCATGTTCAGATCTTGGGAAGTCTGCATCATAGCCTGGATATAAAAGGCATTTGTGCCCACTGTGGCACAGAATCTTATGATCTCATATAAAGGAGCATCCTTGTGTAGCCCTAGTATATTTCTTCTCCAAACCTCATTAACATTTTCTTTAGTAAGTTGTCTTATAATTTCTTTTGCTACATTTTTCCTTGTTGGTGGTTTTTCTTGGGGGCCAGCCTTAGTCTTGGTTGAAATAAATAATTACTTCGAAATCTCAGCCAGCTGGTAAAAGTTGCAAATGTTTATTTCTCCTTACAAATTTGCCCGGTTAGTTGAGGCCTATCTCTCTGCCTGGCTCCAAGAGATCTTGAAGCTTTGTCCTTGGTTTCTGCCTCTGCTTTCTTCAGCCTCCATCCAGCTCTGACTCATGGCTTCTCAATCTCCAGTCTGTGGCAAGTAGACTTTTCTTCCAGAGTGTTCTGTCTCAGAGCCCTGTTGATGTTCAGGAGAAAATACTCTTTTGCTCCAAGAGCTTCCTTCATTTATGTGATCTCCCAAAGGTTAACTCCTCCTTCTTGAGGCAGGGATTATGGGTTATCTCCCAGAGTGCTCTCTGGTCCTAAGGAAGGTGAATTCAGCTCTCATACTAGCCCTGAACTCTCATGTGAACTCCATTGAGTACTTACATACTTGAGTTCTCTAATGGTGTGAACACAAGCATTGTTCAATCAGTTCCACTTAGTATCTTGTTTCAAGTTCTGGCCCAAAATAATTCTTTCTAAGATTAAATTAACTCCAATGTCTTAACACTTTGTAAAGATTCCAACATTTCCTAATAGTTCATATGACAGCTGTCTGCAAACGTCCCATGAAATCAGCAAAGGGTTCATTTGGACCTTGTGCTATTTTCATGAAGGCTTCCTCTCTACCTTGCCTTCCTGGGAGAGTGCCCCATTCTTTGATACTAGCAGAAACAATTTGCTCATATGCTGTCAAAGGATAATTAATCTGCGATAACATGTCTGCATAAGGACTTAGATCTGTTAGTTGGTCAAAAGTGACTGGTATTTTAACTCCAGGTTACCTATTTCCTTGGGCTTGAGTTCTATATAGTTTACTATACTCAGAAAGCCACAACAAGTTTTGTCCAAGTTCTAAACATGTTCTTGCTATAGATTTCCAGTCATTAGGGATTAAAATTTCAAACGTCAAATTTTCTAATAACTTCTTAACATAAGACTATGTAGACCCATAAAGAGTACAAGCCTTTTTCAGATCTTTGATAATTTCCAGATTAAAAGGAGTGTATCTTCTTTTTTCTTGACCTGAAGAGTCAGACTCTTCAATCACAGGATAAACTTCTATTCTCAAATCAGATGTATCCTGTCCTTCTTTAGATTTATATAATGCCTTTTGTAATCATGTCACAGGGGATGGAAAAAGCTGCTGAATGGATGGTGCCCTTCCCACTCCTCCTTCTCTTTCAACCCAAGAAAGTGAAATTGAGGGAGGAGGGTCAGGAGGTAGGGAATGCCCTAAGGGCACCTGCTTGGGTGTAACTGAGCTGAGAAAGTGAAAAGCACAACACTCTATAAGTTTATAGGTATGGTACTTAAGATCCAACTCTCCATGCCTTTCAGCTAGTTTGTCAGTACAATCTCCCTCCTCTTTCTCCTCACCCTTCTTTGTCTGGCTGTTCTCCTTAGAACTTTTCCTTTTTCTAGAACTTGTGGGATTCTTTAAAGCCAATTGTGTTATAATGTACCTAAGGAATGTTTCTTCAGAAATTGAATCAGGACCCATAGCTACATAATATTCAATTACTTCCTCTCCCACTAGTTCCCATATATCTGGCTGTAATTTTTCTTCCTTGGATAACCAAGAAGACATGCACTCTAATATATTTAAGAGACCAGCAATCTACCTGAGTTACCAACAAACCTTGCTTTTTTATTTACCTAACTGCATTCTGCATACTCTTCTTGGGATGGAGGAGGTTCTTTTCTTTGTATTTGCCCCCATTTCAGCTGAAAAATGAAAGTGACTAGTTTAGCCCTTACCAAAGTTTCCTGTTTGTCTATTTTTATACTCACCCTATTTCCAGGTCACAGGGATTTCTCCACTGAGGTTAAGATTGTGTCAGTCAAATTGCTTTGTGCCCTACTTTGCAAGGCCCTATTTTCTAGGGCCCCAAGTTTGGCTGCCAAAATGTAATGTGTGGGCTAGCTCTCTGGAGGACTCAGGATTAGCCCAAGCCTTAGTCTTTCGATGGAGAAGTGAAGTAGGCAGGAGAGCTACCATGTGGTTTGTCAAAGATGGACTCTGGAATCTGGAATCTGGAGCCTGAAGTCTTCTCTGTGTCTGTGGCTGATAGCTGTGGTCTAGAGAGCCTTCTGTGTCTGAGACTCCCTTTAAATACCTCAGTATGATCACATCACTACAGCACACTGAGCATGTGTAATCATTACATCATCATAGAGAACTATTAACTAAGTAATTGCTTAACTAGAAGCCCCATGCTGTCCTTGATTCAAGTATACCTTTTTAGATTTCCAGCCCTCTACAATTCTTGAAACAGATTTCATATTTTACAGGTGTTTTACTGTGTGACCTTGAGCAGGCCACCAAAATTTACTATCTCTCTATTCTTAAAATGAGAGTATTGGATAAGAAAGTTTATGAAGTACTCTCCAAATTTAAATATTCCATTAGGGATGATTTAAGAAATAATGAATTTTATTTTTTAGGCACAGGTAACTGAGAGCTTTAAAGAAAGCCATTTTGATTTAGTTACAAAGATAAACATTATATTCTATGGCCTTAGGGAAGAACTGAGTGTAATAAAATGTTTACATTATAGATTTAAACTATTTATTATTGAATTTATCCAATTAGATTATATGATATGGGGAGGATTGGAAAGATAGGGCTAAATACAGAAATGCAGAATTTGGGAGGAAGGGACATGTGTTAGGGAGAACTCACTGAGGTCAGTTTTAGATATTGATATTTACTTATGACTAAGACAGAGACATGGACCTATTTGTTTAGCAATTCACAATAAAATAGTAAAATTCTGGGAAGAGCCTTAGGGCGAAATGCAGACAGATAAAGTGGGTCATATGCTTAGAGGATATATTAGGATAGGATCAAATATAAAGGAGGGAAAAATGTGTAAAGAACAGTAGAAGAGAAGCAGGAACAGGATATTCAGGAAAATTAAACTCTGGTAGGATAAACAATTGTTAAGGAGCAAAAAATAAAAATAAAAATAAAAAAAAAAATAAAAAAGGAAAAAGGGGAAAAAAGCCAAAACAATAAAACCACGGGAATCCCAGTTTATTTCCAAAAGCTGAATCTAGTCCACAGAGTCAAATGTAGAAGACAGATCATGAAAATACCATTTTTAGTTTAGGGTTGGAAGGTAATTAACACAAAGAGAGATCTTCCCATTTTCTAAATACTGAAATTGGAATCCACAAATGTCAAGGAAGTTTCCTAAGATAACGTGTTTAAATAAATATTAAAATATATTTGAATCTACATCCTCAGGTTCTAAACTCAGCTTCATTTTCTATTTTTGCACGATTTGTTTTTTCCATTTGTGAGTATGGAGAGTTCTTAAGAATACTGACAGTGTTCCTAGTGAACATGCTTTGTTCATTTTATTGCTGTACTCCAGTCATAAGTCACAATTCATTTCAGTGATACTTGTAAGGTTATATTTACTTCATTTCATTAAGAGCTCTAGTTTTTTTGATTGTTTGTTTGTTTTGTTTTGTTTTTTAATGTATTAGACACAATACAGACATTGCTATAAAGACATGAGTACTGTTACTGTTCTGCCTCTCCACATTGGAATTCTAAATACCTCTATTAATTATCCTTTTTTCTATGTTACACTGCCTGCTTTCTAGAGCATCTGGTTTAACATATGTCTTTGGGTACTTTTCTCCCCTCACCTTCCCTTTTATGATATGTACAGAGAAGTAGGTAACACAATTATCTTGATAATTAGGCAGAACATAAACCACTTCACTAATGAGGGAGGAAAGAATGGTTTTGTCTGTTAGTATTTGTCAAATTCACTTAGACTTCTACTCAAATTTGTATAAATAACTTAACAACTTACAGAGGTAAAAATGAAGAAATGATCCATATCATTTAAACTTTTTAAAATGAATTATTCAGATAATTACTGAATTATCCAGATACTTGATTTTTCTGGTTAAATTGTTAGTATGATTTTATGTTTCCCCATTTATATATATTTTGGGGATGACTGAAGAAATGTCAATGAATTAACCTGGGGAGGGAATGGCTAATACTTCTCCTTCCCCATATTTTCTCTCAGAGCCTCCCAAACACTGAGCTAGCTCTGAAAATGCATATGTCAATTTCATTTAAAATGTGTATTTCCCTGGAATTATTGTCAAGGTAAGTGAACTTATCTATAACATTCAAAGTTCACCATTTCTTGTAACTGATGGTTTCACATATGGATGGTGTGATGCTGGTTGATGGACCACCAGTGTTTTCTTGATGTTAATTTTTAGGCCAAAATTAGTACAAGCAGCAGAGAATTGATCCATACATTGTTGCATTTTTACATATAAAGTTATTTCCTGCCCTTTCATTATCTGGTCCTTGGGGATTCTATTCGTTCTGACTTCTCAGATTTTTCAACCTGTTAATCTGATCACTCCCTGTATTATATTGAATCATATTGTCCATGCCACAGATTATGATTACTTTTCCTCTATTTGGAAGTTTCCCTAATAATTTGAAGGTCAGATCAACCTGATGGGATTGTCTGACTACTAAACTAGCTAAGATAGAGCTATAAAAACAAAGCAGACTACTATACTATCAATGTTTCAGCAAAGCCCTCAAGAAAGGAAAAAAAAATCTGGGACAGCTGTCATCTTATATATTATAATTTAAAAAGAAAAAACATGGCAAAACGTTTATTGGAGATGCTGAATGCTATAAGAGTCTATTATGAGCAGGCATAGTATCAATCATACCATGGAATCCTCCCATAATTTTTTTTTTTTTTTGCAAGATGGGTTGAAGAGCTCCCTTCCTCCTTTACTTTTTCAACTATGACTTTTTTTTAATAGAACTTCACCCTCAAGATTCCCCTGTGACTTGGAACAAGAAAGCATTTGTGGGATCTGTCCTACCTAAGCCTATTTTATAGATGACACAGAATAATTCCTTATTGGACACTTTGAAGGCATTTGATTTTTGTTTGTGTTTTTATTTTTCCTGAAGCACCTTTTGTATTTCTATTAAAGTGAACCTAGATATTCCAGCTATCAAATAGAAAAAAAAATTATAAGAAAAAAGGTTTATTCCTCAGGATTTGGAAAAGGACATTGATATTCTATTGGAAGGAAATTGAATGTTTGGGTATACTTTTTAGGAGAAAAATCAGTCTAGTCTCCCAATATTTACAGTGTAATATGTATGTAGTCAGTTCCCACTCACTTGTTTTAATGTCAACTAAAAATATGTCAAAGACCACATTAGTACTTGTTAGAAATCTTACAGAGGGGAGACCTGTGGAGGTACAATTTGGATTAGAGGGTTTATGAGGTGCCTTAGAACTCTGGACTTGTGAGTCTTGCCTATAGCATCCAACCTTAGAGTATACTTTCTAACATTCTCACAATCTTCTCAACTGAAATTTTTGCAAAAAAGAGTTGAATAAATTGATGCATTCTGTGGAATATCATATCTATCCTACTCTTGCTTTTAAATCACAAGATTCTATCCAGAGAGATAGCAATTCATAAACTAGTTTTACTTCCATCAAGGGTAATAGTAATTAATGTCTTTTAATTACCTTCCCTCAATAGAATCAAAATATTCTACCTCTCATATCATGTGCAATCTTTTTTGGTATTTGAATTCAAACTATCAGATCTGAAATATTTTAGATCTTGATTATCGTGGATTTGAGAACTTATCTAGATTAATCATTAGAGTTTCATTTTCCTCATCCATCAAATATTGCTTTTCAGCAAATAGTTCCTTCTACACGTAAATTTATCCTGTGCTCAGTATTCCCCTTGGTGGGGTGGGAACTGTACCTTCTGGATTTCATACCCTTTTTTTGTGGAGTTCAGGAATATTATGAGTATTAACTCTGGTCTAACTTCTTTTAGGTCTAATTAAAGAATGTTACAAGCTTCTTTGTTTAAACACAATCTTAGTCTTTTCATCTACTGCAATGGGGATAAATCATTTTCTGCACCCTGTTATAACATTAAGTTTGATGGTCTTCAGACTACCAAAACAGTTTCCCCTTAAGAAAGACTGTAGTTTATAGAATCTATTCATGAAAACCATTTCTATAAAATTAGGCCAACTGTTTTCAAGGTTATTACAGTATCTCTTTAAGAAAGGCTGTAATCTTGTCATGGGAAAATAATAACAATAACATTTTTGAAGGTTAGTACTGCTGTCTCCCCAAAAACTATTTAGTTTATCATCATCCTGCATTTCTTTCTTATATGCAAAGCCTTAAAAGAATATTTTGTTGAACTCCAGCTTTTTTTTTTCCAGCCTGATAACAAACTTGCAAAATAATATTTTCCCTTTACTCTTGACATGTAATTTGACTAATTCCAAGGAGACCACCCAAAATCATAATAAAATAACCTCACAGAAGAACACTTTGAAGCATAACAGGAATATAACTTCCTAATGAACATTCTAAACTTGCTGAATCGGTGTGTTTGTGCTCCCCAATGTAATGCTGCTCTCATATGTGCTATATCCTATACACTGCATATTCTTGATTTGTATTCTAGGTTACCTTTTTCCTCTCTCTCCTTTCTGATCTTCACATTGCTTTCAATTAAGCTTTCAGTTGAACTGAATCTCACTGCTTTATGTTATTCTGAACAGTTAAATTCATAGTTCCAGGGCAAAAAAAAGTACTTGTGGTCACACAAACTGAAATAATAACATCTTGGAAAAACTAAAAACCTACTGGTCTTTAGAAGATCTCTGAAAAGAGCTGCACAAAATCCCTGAAGTTTGGGACATTATATCCTCTGCCCTAGAAACAGAGCCCTACTTTAATAAAGTGTCAAAAAGCCAAATAATTTTCTGGGGAAAATGATCAAACAACAGAAAAAGATTCTGATCACAGAAAATAATTATGGTGACAAGGAAGATCAAAACACACACTCAGAAAAGATATGAAAATAAAAGTTTCTTCATTCAAAGTCTAAAAGAAAAGCAAAACTTGGTCTTAATCAATGAAACACAGCTCAAAAGAAATTTTGAAAATCAAATAATAGAGGTGAAGAAAAATGGGGAAAATAAATGAGAATGTTGCAAAATGAAATATAAAAAGTTAACGAGAAAATTCTTTAAAAAGCAAAATTAGCCAAATGGAAAAATATATACAAAAGGTCACTGAGGAAAAGTTGAGCAATTGAAAGCTAAGGACTTTATGAGGAAATCAAAATAAGCAAAACAAAACATGTAAAAAAAATAGAAACAACATGAAATATATCTTTGGAAAAGCAACTGACATGGAAATAGATTCAAGAGAGATAATTTGAAAAATATTGGTCTTACCTGAAGCAAAGATTAAAAAAGAGAATGGACATTATCATTTAAGAAACTATCAGGAGCAGAGCCAAGACAGCGGAGAGGACTCACACATCTTTCTGAGCTCTCCTTTATTCTCAAACTATTTTTATGAAACTCAGCCAATGGATTTACTGCTTGATGGTCAAAACCCATGAATATTGGGAGAATAACACATGACCAAAAGAAGATAATCTCAAAATTTGTCAGAAAAGGTCTATTTTTGCTCACATGTGGGATAGAACAGGGCTAGGTCAGGCAAAGACTCAAACAGGTAGGCAGTGAGAGCATGGAGAACAGCTCAAGCTGAGCTCCCTCAAGGGAGGCAGGGTGCTGTCTTTGCCAGCAGAAAATCTGTGGGGAGAACTTTACCACAGTGTGGGCTACTCTGCCCTGGCAGCAAGCCAGTAGATCAGCAGAGAAGCTATAAACACAGGGGATAAAGACCATAACCCTGAAAAGCTAGAGTCTCTCAGGACCTGGCCACACCCACCCAGCATCAGAAGGGACTCAGCACAATCTCAGCCCGCAACCACTAATCCTAGTCCAGCCACTGATCCCAGCACAGATGCTGATCCCAGTGCAGCCATTGCTGTCTCACTGCTGCTTCACTGCTACTTCCTGTTGTCTGTTGAGGAATCTCAGTAACCCCACATTGCCCCAAAAGCAGACTGCAACATTTTTGTTGTTGTTGTTAAAATGAATAAAAAGGCAAAGCGGGCTCTAACTATAGATAGCTTCTATACTGAAAGAGAACTAAGATTTTTCTTTCAGGGAAGAAGATGGACATTCAATGAAATAGGTGAATTCCATATATTTCTGATGAAAAAAACAGAGTTAAACAAAAGGTTTGACCTCTAAATATAAGACTCAAGAGAATCATAAAAACGAACTCTTGAGAACTCTATTTCTGTTATGAGTATACATAAAGAGAACATGTATAATTTGGTTTCACTGGTAGAATATAAAAAAAAGATCTAGAGGTGGAAAGGAAATAGTACCAAAAAAAGGTAAAAGTGGAGGTACTACATCTCATGAAGAGGCAAAGGAAACTTATTATATTTGAGGGAAAGAAAGGAGAGGGGTGAATATAGTGTGAATCTTACTCTCATCAGAATTGACTCAAAGAGAAAATATAAGACTCAAGAGAATCATAAAAAAGAACCCTCGAGGACTGTTATTTCTGTTATGAGTATACATAAAGAGAAAAAGTACAATTTGGTTTCACTGAAAAGGTTCTTTTACAAGTCTTCATGTGAAATAGTTCATCCTATTTGACCTCTCTCTTCACTCTACTTTTGCTATAATCTGTTTTCTCAAAATCTTATTATTTAGGAGAGATTTTGGATTTTATCCCATCACAATTAAATTTTATCTGTCCCTTCTGTCAATGTACATTTCTTCTAATGCTCCTAATAGTGATAGTATTCTTAAGAGTTATATCTTCCCATATAGGATGTAAATCTTCTAATTCCATATATTTTCCTATGTATATTTTTTTTTTTTTGGCTTTTTAAGCTTTTTTTGGTCTTGTATTTGGAAATCACATTTTCTTTTCATTGAAAATACTTGAAAGGCTTCTATTTCAATGAATGTCCATTTCCCCTGAAGAATTAGATGCAATTTTACCAGGAGAGGGATTTTTGATCATAACCTAGCTTTTTGTGTTCTGTAAAAATTTCTTCAGTACTTTAATATAGAAACTACTAAATCCTGTATAATCCTGAGTGTTGCTCAGGATTTGAATGTTTGAATTTAATTTTTTTTCATTCTTGCTGCTTGTAGAATCTTTTCTTTGGTACAGAATGAGCTCTAGAATTTTTGTATAAAATTCCAGAATTTTGATTTGGGGATTTTTTTTTTAAAGAATGTGATTGGCAGATTCATTCCATTTCTATTTTATTGTTTAATTCTAGCATATCAGGGTAGTTTCCCTGATATTCCTGCATATCCCTGATATGCAATATGATATTCAGACTCCTTTATTATTAATAATATTATTATTTGGGGAGAATTAGTCTCTTCTGTTGATTTATTCAGTTGCTATTTAATTAAAGTGCTTGTCTTCTAGACTGTTATTGTTCTTTGTCCTTTGTTTTAAAAGAAAATTATGACATGAGGGAATTGATGCCATGACATTCAATTGAACTGAATCTAAGTGAAAGAGGATTGTACAATGTCATCAGTCTCACTTTCTCCTTTGAAGTCATAAAGATCCAGTGATAAGATTTTGATCTGGATGAATAGCAATGGCCCCAAAGACTGTATTTTTTAAGGTAAGGTCTTTAATAGCTCTCACTTTGACTAAGGCAATACCAAATTGTTAATTAAGTATAAATAAGAATTGAAACAGAGAATGGCTTTTTTACCTAATTCAAAAAAAGTATATGTGTCTGTGCATGCATTCATATATGCATACACATATGTATGTTTGTTTACATATACACATATATGAGTATATACATATGTATATGTGTGTATATAAATCTGAGAGGGGAAGACCCACAGAGTTTCTAATCAAAACAGAAACAATTACTATTTGCATTCATTCTGAACCATGACCAAATAGGGCTTCATATGGAACCTGTTATTGATCAATTAGTGATTGCTAGAGTGGTTTGAGTTTAATAAGAGAGTCATCTAGCCTGTAAAACTTAAGATATCATGCAAAGTTTCAGAGGATAGAAGAAGAAAGGAAAGGAGAGGAGAGAAGAACAGGAAAAAAAGAATTCAATGTTGAAAACAAGAAATACTTTTGGTTTGATTTAGATGTGTCAAATATTATTTTAGATGTGTCAGATATTATCATTATATACATTTGAGTTTGAAATGTTTCTTTTTATTTATGTAGAAACTACTTAAGGGTACAAAGTCAATAGCATCCAATAATTATTTGTATTGTTATAATAGGAAAACCAAATTGTACATGAAAATATTTCCTCACCTAATCCTCAGCATATACATTTATTTTCAGAATGGAGCATCACAAACTACTGGAACACTTAAGAAAGTTTTATCAAATTAATTTTATATTTTAATAGTTTAATTGAATGCACATTTGACTATCTTTTTTAAACAGATCATATTTTCAGTGCATCAGTCATAGCACAGCACTACTATTTTGCTAAAATAAAGAAAATAGTTTGATTCATTTAATAAATGCCTAAATAGCCACACACACACCCACACACACACACACACACACCCTGCCCAAGCACAACGACACAAATACACATGTACATGTCTTGGCAAAAAAAAACAAAAACAAAAACAAAAAAACCCAAAAACTCAAACCAAAAAATAAACACATTCACATTCAATGCAGTTGACTTTTTTATTATAGCTTTTTATTGAAAAAACATATGTATGGGTAATTTTTCAACACTGACCCTTGCAAACAATTCTGTTCCAACTTTTCCCTTCATTCACTCCATCCCTTGACCTAGAGTGATTCTTTATTAGCATTATTTTTATTTAAAATTTGAACTCAGTAAATGTTTATTAACTATATAATCATATATGTGTTACTTTGCCAATAATTTCAGAGAAAGGTCTAATTTGTAGCTTGCTCTTTAATAGGAAATGAAATTTAATAATAATGATTTTAGATTATAAAGTGCTTATGTTTTTGTAGCATGGTATAGACAGGTCAAATGTCTCATTTTAAAATTGAAGAAATCAAAGTTCTGAGTAGCAGATAAATTTCTCTTGAAACATAATTTTGGGTCCAAATCTGAGAGTTGTGTAACTATACAGGCACTTTTAATATCAAAATCATCTTTAAATTAAGCATGATAAAAATAACTTCTGAGGTTGTAGTAAAAAAAAAATTGTGGAATTTTTATTTGTGTCTACATTGGTAAGGAATATGGATATGTGAAGAATTTATGAAATGATATTTCATAAGGAAATAAGGCAAATAAGTTTGAAAAACATGTGTTCTGAAAGTACAAAAAAGTATCTGAAAAAATAAGAAATAAGTCACAAATGGAACCTACAAAGAAAAGCAAGAACTAGTAAGAGTGAAGAAATGATATTTAAAAAAAATTAAAGTAGAAACTATAGAGTAAATTATAATAAAGAAAAGTATATAAAATGTAAATAATTATATCAAGGCAAGATTTATAACTCTCATATAGTATTTTTTAATTTTCGAAATACTTTAAAACACATAATTTCATTTGAATCCCATAAAAATCCAATAATATAAGAAGGCTCAAGGACCATAAATGATGAGCACAAATTGACACAGTAAAGGGTCCGATTCCAAAGTGCTCTTTCCTCAACATCATTCTGCATCTAGCAATGTATTTAAAACCAAATTCACATCCTTGCAAAATGCCCTTCACCTAATCAGAAGTTAATCATTAATTGTTGCTGTTGTATGCCATTTGTTTTTAAAGAGGATCATGATATCAGGGAGTTGATGCTATGACATGCAAGTGAATTGAATTTTTAAATGAGGGAATGCTGTGCAAAGTGGCCAGTTTCACTTTTACCTCTAGAGGCATTTGGGCCCAGTGACAAGGCATAAATCAGTATGACTAGGTATGGTCCCAGTTGCAGAAAGAGACTGGCTTTTTCTAGCTAAGGTCTTTAATAGATCACAGATTACTAAGCTCATACAAAATTAGTGATTAAGGCTAGGTAAGAATTGAGGCAGTGCATATTTAGGAACAGTGGTGTAGTGCACATGTTTATATCCATGCATATTTGTACATAATGCACAAATGCATAAACAAATGTGTTGTGTGCTTATATATATGCCCATATTTATACATATTTGCGTATTTGATGTGCATGTATGTGTTTATGCATTTGCATATGTATATTTGTGAATGTATGTATGCAAACATATACAATAGTACACATTCTTGGTCTTTAGAGGGAGAAGTGAAGGAGATAGACAAACTGACACAAGGCTTGTATGTTGGATTATTGAATCCAAAGTCTCCAACTTATTTCTCCCTTGTCCTGCCACCAGGTGACTCTGGCCTGCTTCAACCCACACTCTAATTCTTGCCTACGATTATCTTAACACCAAACATTGAGCTAGTATCAACTAGATTTGTCCTTTTATCCAAACATATGCTAATAGAGTAATTGTCTCATATCAAATAGATAATTAGCCTTAAGTGCTCTGTTGTCTGATTCAAATACACCTTTTCATAGTTTCATTCCTCTACATTTCCCGTTTTCTTTTGTTTTAGGACACAGATGGTCACATCCTCCATGACTTCTCAGGGAGGTGAGAACCCCAAAGAGGAGGTGATCACACCCTCCCCTCCCCCCAACTTCTCAGGAAGGGAGGTGAAAGCACTAAAAAGGAGATGATCACACCCTTCCCGACATCTCAGGAAGAGAGATGAAAACCATCAAAGAGAAGTGGGGAGTCAAGCCAGATATTGTTAGTGGGTTTCTGGGCCAAAGGGCCTTACTAGAAACAAGTATGCACAAACCCATCAGCATAGGAGTTATTACACAAGCACATAGCAATAAAGCACAGGCTAGCAGTGATGACTCTCCCTACAGCTGGTGCAGGCTCAATGTGGTGTAACAAACATGAATTGTACATGCAAGTAGTGATATAACAAACAATATGAATCGACTTGGTGTTATAAAAGATTTCCAGAAGTCTAGAAGGAGGGTATGTAAATAACAATCACAAATATGCTTCCTTCAGTAACCAAGAGATAGTTCAAAACCAATTTATTGTCCATTATTTCATATGTCAGGGAATCCAATGATTCCTGAAGATTTTGAAGTCCTGCAACAGGACTCCATAACTGCCATGCTATATCAGTGTTGGGCACAATCAGTGATGGAACTGCTCGATGTTTTTTGAGTCTTCTCCAAGGATCTGCTCCATCTCTCTCTGATGGACAAGGTGAATATGGCTTGTTGGCACCCATCTAATTCCTTCTCCATCTGTAGAGATACAAGCAAACCCTCTCCCCAAAGCAGTTAACCTATCTGGTCCCTTCCATTCACTACTTTCTGGTTATCTTCACATCACCTGGCTATTATCTAAAGATAGCAGAGCTGTTCCCACTGGACACTGCCCTTCTGGTGGGTTATAAAACCTGTCTGCTAGAGCCAGTGCATCTTTGTAAAAAATCAAGGAATTAAGGTTAGGTGGGCGGGGCCAAGATGACAGAGAAGACACATGCGACTTTCTAAGCTTTTCTCATACCCTCACTACTAATTACTAAATTCAGCCTCAAAAATAGCACTTGACTGGAAAAACCCATGAAGATTGGAAGTAGAACAACTTAGTAGCCGAAGATAATCTGGAAGATTGCCAAAAAAGGTTTGTCCTGAGTGACAGAAGCAGGCCAGCACAAGCAATGATAGAACCAGAGGCTAGCATTTGGAGCAAGGCGGGGTGGTCTCAGTGGCTGGAAAATTTACAGGGCAGACTCTACCACAGGTTAGCTGCTCAGAAATTAAAGCCAAAGATAGAGGGTACTTTAAAAAACTCCAGAACCTAACAAGATCTGGCCATATCCTCTCCAAACTGGAAGTAAGTGACTCAGCACGGACCACAGCACAGCTGTTGCAAACACACACTGGGGCAGTCACAAATCTTCATGGCAAGGGGGGTGCAGCCCCAGGGCAGCCTCTGATCTGCACAGTGGGGACTTGGCCTGGAGCAATAGGACTTCTGCAGCCCAACTGTGCTCCCCAGGGCAGAGACACTTTAGGTGCTATGCAGGGCTACTTACAGGGCAACTGGTTATACTCACAGTGAGCTTTTACCTAGGGGATTGACACTTTCCCTGCTCAGCCTCTAGCCCCAGGGCAGTTGTTAATCCCCCACAGCAAGACTCTTCGCATTCCACAGCTCAGCCTATGATACTCGGGCCTGAGTCACTTCCAGGTGCAGCTTTTTCCAGAGTTCTTCTGCAATTCCAAAGTCATATATCTATCCCTGCTCTGCAGAGGAAGCTAGTAACCTTCTTGCCCTGAAGGCAGACTTTAAAAGGACTTTCAAAAAATGAGTAAAAATGCCAAAAGGATTATTGATAGCTTCCATAAAGAAAGAGAGCAGGTTTTCAATCCTGAGGAAATTAATAGCAGACAGTGTCCAGACAAAACCCCAAAGAAGGATATAACCTGGTCGATATCACACAAGGCTGTCCTAGAAGAAACCATAAAAAATCTTAAAAGAGAGCTAGAAGAAAAATGGGAAAAGGGAAGAGAAGCTATGCACAAGAGTAACAACTTCCTGAAATGTGAATTGGAAAAGGAAAAGATACCCAGGGAAACAGAATTTGTAAAGTGGAAAAGGTAAATAACTCCATAACTCCCAAGAAAGTAGGATTTGTAAATTGGAAAAAGAAAATAACTCAGTAAAAAAAAAAAGTGAAATAGAAAAAAAATTCCATAGAGCAAAACAACTCATTTAAAAACTCAATTGGACATATACAAAAAGAAGTAAAAAAAAAAAAAGGCTAATGAAGAAAATAATTCATTAAAAATCAGAACTGATACCAAAACCATTTGGTACTGGCTAAGGAATAGATTAGTTGATCAGTGGAATAGGTTAGGTTCAAGGGACAAAACAGTCAGCAACTATAGCAACCTAGTCTTTGACAAACCCAAAGACCCCAGCTTTTGGGATAAGAACTTACTGTTTGACAAAAATTGCTGGGAAAATTGGAAACTAATATGGCAGAACACTTAACACCGTACACCAAGATAAGGTCAAAATGTGTTCATGACCTAGGCATAAAGAATGAAATTATTAATAAATTAGAGGAACACAGGATAGTTTACCTCTCAGATCTGTGGAAGGGGAAGGAATTTATGACCCAAGAAGAACTAGAGATCATTACTGATCACAAAATAGAAAATTTCGATTATACCCAACTGAAAAGTTTTTGTACAAACAAAACTAATGCAGACAAGATTAGAAGGGAAGCAATAAACTGGGAAAATATTTTTACAGTCAAAGGTTCTGATAAAGGCCTCATTTCCAAAATATATAGAGAATTAACTCTAATTTATAAAAAATCAAGCCATTCTCCAATTGAAAAATGGTCAAAGGATATGAATAGACAATTCTCAGATGAAGAAATTGAAACTATTTCTAGTCATATGAAAAGATGCTCCAAGTCATTATTAATCAGAGAAATGCAAATTAAGACAACTCTAAGATACCACTACACACCTGTCAAATTGGCTAAGATGACAGGAAAAAATAATGATGATTGTTGGAGGGGATGCAGGAAAACTGGGACATTGATGCATTGTTGATGGAGTTGTGAACAAATCCAACCATTCTGGAGAGTAGCTTGGAACTATGCTTAAAAACTTATCAAACTGTGCATACCCTTTGATCCAGCAGTGTTACTACAAAGAGATCATAAAAAAGGGAAAGGGACCTGTATGTGCACGAATGTTTGTGGCAGCCCTCTTTGTAATGGCTAGAAACTGGAAACTGAGGGGATGCCCATCATTGGAGAATGGCTGAATAAATTGTGGTATATGAATATTATGGAATATTATTGTTCTGTAAGAAATGACCCACAGGATGATTTCAGAAAGGCCTGGAGAGACTTACATGAACTGATGCTGAGTGAAATGAGCAGGACCAGGAGAGCATTAGATACTTCAACAACAATACTATATGATGACCAGTTCTGATGGACCTGGCCATCCTCAGCAAGGACATCAACCAACTCATTTCCAATGGAGCAGTAATGAACTGAACCAGCTATGCCCAGAGAAAGAGCTCTGGGAGATGACTAAAAACCATTACATTGAATTCCCAATCCCTATATTTTTGCCCACCTGCATTTTTGATTTCCTTCACAAGCTAATTGTACAATATTTCAGAGTCTGATTCTTTTTGTACAACAAAATAACGGTTTGGTCATGTATACTTATTGTGTATCTAATTTATATATTAATATATTTTAAATCTACTGGTCATCCTGACATCTGGGGGAGGGAGTGGGGGGTAAGAGGTAAAAAATTGGAACAAGAGGTCTGGCAGTTGTTAATGCTGTAAAGTTACCCATACATATAACCTTTAAAAAATGCTATTAAATAAAAAAAAATCAGAACTGAACAAATAGAAATCAATGAGTCATTGAGACATCAAGAATCAGTCAAGCAAAACCAAAAAAAATGAAAAATTAGGAAAAAAAATGTTAAATAACTACTTGGAAAAACAGACCTGGAAAATAGATCTAGGAGAGATAATCTGAGGATTATTGGACTTCCCTAAATTATGATGAAAAAAGAGGCTAGATATTATTTTAAAAAAATAGAAAATCATCAAAGAGAACTGCCCAGCTGTAATAGAATCAGAAAGTAAAATAGGCATTGAAAGAATTCATTGAACACCTCCTGAAAAAGACCCTAAAATAAAAACCCCAAGGAATATTGTGGCTAAATTTCAGAACTATTAGACTAAGGAAAAATATTACAAGCAGCCAGAAAAAAAAAAAAATTCAAATATAGAGATGCCACAATAAGGATCACTCAAGATCTAGCTGCTTCCACATTAAAAGATCAAAGGACCTGAAATCTGCTATTCCGAAAGGCAAAAGAACTTGTAATGCAGCCAAGAATAAACAACTCAGCTATGAACATTTTCTTCAAGGGAAAAAGATGGACATTTAAAGAAACAGATGAATTCCATTTTTTCTAAGGAAAAAAACAGAACTAAACAAAAAATTTGATCTCCAACCACAGAACTCAAGAGAAGCATAAAAAGGTAAAAAAGAACTCTTGAGAATCATATTTCTGTTCTGGATATACATAAAGAATACATGTGTAATTTGATTTTACTGATAAAACATAAAAAAGGGAAGTAGAAATGGAAAGGGCATAATATCAGAAAAAGGGAAAAGGGGAGATAAAAAGAAGGAAACTACATCCTATGAAGAGGGAAAAGAAACCTATCATATCTAAGGAAATTTAGACAGTGGGAGGAACATTGTGTGAATCTTACTCTCATCAGAGTTGGTTCAAAGAGAAAATAATTGAGGTATTTGGTTTACAGAGAAACTTTTCTCACCTCATTAAAAAGTGTAAGAGGAAAAGGGAAAAATGTAATAAGGGAAGGATACAAGAAAGGGGAAGGGATTTAAAGATGGTAGGAGGGACCCTAAAGAGGGAGAGCTGCATATATATATATATATATCTATATCTATATATATATATATATATACTTACAGATACTTATGTATACTTTGTACATATATGTACAAGTATGTATACATGTTAGCAATTTCTACATAGGATCTCTTTGAGGTCATAATTGGTAGATTTTTTTCTATTTCTATTTTCCCTTCATGTTCTATCACTCCAGTATAATTTTGTTGCATTATTTTCTATATTATTGTATCAAGGTTCCCTTTTTGATCAGAACTTTCTGGCAATTCAATTATTTTTAAATTTTCTCTTCTTGATCTGTTCTCCAGATCTGTCATTGTTCACATTTTGTTTCTATTTTCTCATTCTTTATAATCTGTTTTGTTATTTCTTTGTCTCTCAAAGCTTCAGTGGCTTACGCTTGCCAAATTCTAATTTTCAAACCATTATTTTCATGTTTCTGTCTCTGTACCTCTTTTTCTTACTTGCAACTTATTTTTTTCATAAGCTTTTCATTTTTCTTGGATGGCTTTATTTTTTTCTTTATTTTTCCTCAAGGTCTCCCACTTCATTTTTGAATTCTTTTTTGAGTTCTTTTATAAATTCTCTTTGGGCAGAGAGCCATTTCACATTACTCTATAAGGTAGAATCTTTCTTTTTTTTTTTTTATACACTAAAATGTACTCCTCTGAAGATGAATTTTGGTCTTCCCTGTTTCTATAATGTGTTTTAATGGTGGGGTTCTTTCTTTGCTGAATTTTTTTTTATTATTATTATTAAATAAGAGAGCCATTAGCGTAAGGATCTGTAATCATGGGATGAGGGGATAGTGATTTAAGCTTCCCTTCAGCTGTCCACTCTGATCAGTAACCCCAAACTAAGAGCTTCACCTTCCTGCAAGTGCTCATGGCAAGTAGCTTCCCTGCCCTGTTGCTTTTGCACTCACCAGGTGCTGGTTTCTTCTCAACCAGAGCAGTGTCTCAGTAGCACATCAGCTGGACCTGGTGTTCCTAATTGATTGAGGTTTAGGCTCAGTCTTTCCAGACTCAAACCCCAACAAACAGACCAGGAGGTAAAAGTTTCTGCCCGATGGGGCTGTTGATACATCCAGCCAACCTGAGGGCACCCTGCCTGGTGTTTCTATGGAGCTAGGCTGGAGGTGTTTGTACTTCAAACAGGTTAATTCCCAGCCTGGGGCCTTTCTTCAACTTCTCCTTTGGTTTTCAGGAGGACCCAAGTTCCACCCCAAATCTTCTTGAATTTTTGATAATCTGTTTTTGCCCTGAGGGGAAAATTTGTTCTATTTGTGGGGGAAATCAGGAGAGTTTGAAATTTATCAACCTAATCTTCCCAGAATCTCCTGCCTTCATCACTTCTCCACTTAAAGACCAAGGCCTGTCCAGAGATCCTCCAGAAAGCTAGGTTATACTTTACGCATATACCATAACTTATGTATCCAATCCAATCCAATGATTATTGAACTATCTCTCTTAAATCTTTTTTTCAAGTTATTTTTTCAATTGAAATATTGCACATTTTTCCATTTTCAATTTTTTTTAAGTTTTTTTTTTCCTTAATGTTTAATGGAATCATCAAATTCCAGTTGCCTCATTTTTGTTTTTAAGAATTTTTTCCCAACAAGTTTTGTACCTCTTTTCCTGTTCAACCAATTCCACTTTTAAAGAAATATCTTAAAGTTTGGCACTGCTCCTCAGAGTAGGGGGCACTGTTCCAAGCTTCAGATTTGTATTTATTTATTTGGTTCTACTATATTCAAAACTAATTCTAGGAATCTGCAAGTTTTTGGTTCTTGCAAAATGATATGATCTAAGAAGAGATGTAGTCATTGTTCCTCTGGCCTATGCTCTAGTCTACAAACCTCCTCTAAGACTATTTTCTATCTCAGGGCCATGACTAATGTCCCTGTTCTTCTGTGACCATGAAAGCTCTTGCTTCTCCTACCCTTGTAAATCCAGTTCATGCAAAGTATAGTGCTCTTCTCAGCCCTGGATCTGAGAAAAGATCTTACAATGTCCTATGATTGAATATAACAATCTTCTCCATTTTTAAACTATGACCAGAGCACACTGATCTTCCAGAGCCATAAGACTCATTCCTGTAGTCTTCCTTTTCATTCTGTGACTATGACCCAGAATTGTTTGCGGGAAATGAAAGAGTTCCTGCACCTATACCAGCAAAATTGCCCTATATTCTCATCCTCACCCTTTGCATAACCGCTCTATCATCTCTGTGTTAAGAGCTCTCAAAATCATTCTATTGCTTATGCCAATGTCCCCATAGTCCAGAATGTGCTATACTTCTAGGACCCATTCCATTCATGTGAAGCTATTCTTTCCTGTTAGCCATCTAAGTTGTCTTGAGCAGGAAAATTGTTTTGTTGGTTCTTCCACTTCTAAATTGGATTTGAGATGTTATTTTTAAAGATTTTTAGAAGGGAAATTTGGAGGAATTAAAAGTGTTACTTCTACTTTAATCAGTACTCTAAAGATCTAGATTTTTCTGAAACCATTCCCAAAATGTTTTTCTTGTTAATTCCTTGAATCATTCATACGAATAATCCTGCAAGAGCAGTAGAGTTTCCTCCATATGTCATTAATAAGGATCCTCATAAGCAGCTAGAGTGCTGAAAGGTGCAGGATGCAAGATGTTAATATTTGAACTTACAGTCATCAAATTTTTTTTTTTTTTTGGTAGCTTTACCCTTCCATCATTTCAGGCATTAGATCTAACAAGATGTCACTGTCATTTGCTTTTTCCAATTATATACAATTTTCTGGGCCAGGTTTGTACCAGGCTACTTCAGCAATTCAAGCTTGATATCATGTAGATGAAAAATAAAATTACCAAGAAAACAAAAAAAATCTTCCAACCATATTAATTTGTTAAGCAATTAATTCTGATTACGTAATAAATTGGGACAATGTCCTTTCCTCTGCTTAGGGCTGAACTTCCAATAAAAGGGGGAAACAGACTTTTATACATTAAAAACAAGTTATCTATTCTAAAAGGGTTATCAAAATGTGCATATCTTTTGATTCAACAGTGTTTCTAGTGGGCTTATATCCCAAGGAGTTCTTAAAGGAGTGAAATGGACCCATAAGTGCAAAAATATTTGTCCAACCCTTTTTGTTGTGCCATGAAACTGGAACCTCAGTGGATGGCCATCAATTGGAGAATGGATGAATAAGCTATGGTATATGCGTAATGTACAAGTTAGCTTTCAGGAGGATCTCTGGACAGGCCTTGGTCTTTAGGTGGAGAAGTGATAAAGGCATAAGGGCCACCAAGAGACTGGTCAAAGATAGAGTCCAGAGTCTGGAATCTGGAGTCTCGAGTCTTCTCTGGGTTTGTGACTATGATCCTTCTGTGTCTGTGTCTGAGAGAGACTCTCTCTTAAATACCTCAGTATGATAATATCACTAAAACAACTGAGCATGTGCCTACTGCCCATTATATCACAATCACAATGGTCCTGTTTAGAGGACCATTATCTCACACTGAAGAGGTGATTAACTATAAGCATTCTGCTGTCCTTGATTCAAGCAAACCTTTTTAGAGTTCCAGCCCTCTACATCTCCCATTTTCTTTTGTTTTAGAACACAGGATGTAGACTTCTCAGAAATAGAGGTGAGAACACCAAAGGGAAAGGGGAAGTCAAACCAGATATTGTTAGCAGGTTTCCTCTGGGCTAAAGAGTCTTGCCTGAAACAGGTATACATAAATCCATCAGTATGGGAGGTATTATACAAGCACATAGTAAAATAACACAGGCTAGTAGTGATGTAACAAACAACATGAATCAACATGAGGAATTATACATATCCATAAGCCCTAGAAGGAGAGTGTATAAATAACAATCACACATATACCTCCTTCAGAAGCCAAGAGATAGTCCAAAACCAATATATATTGTCCATTACTTCAAGTGTCAGGGAATCCAATGATTCCTGCAGATTTTGAAGTCCTACAACAATCTCATTAACAATTTTTAATGTTCATGATTTAAATGCCATACACATTGGGTTAATAGCCATTCTCTTTCAGTAGCACATGTGGCCTTCTCTTTCAGAGATGGAACTATCTGATGTTTCTTAGGTCTTCTCTTTCATTTCAAGGATCTTCTTTTTTTCTGTCTCTCTCCAATGGACAAGAAGAATATGGCTCATTGACACCCATCTGATTCCTTCTCCATCTGTAGAGATACAAGCAAACCCTCTCCCCAAGTAGTTAATCTATCTGGTCTCTTCCATTTACTGCTTTCTGCATCTCTCCATATCACCTCGCAACAATCTGAAAATAGTGGAGCTACTCACACTGGACATTGGTCTTCTGGTGGATTATAAAATCTGTCTGCAAGAGCCAGTGCACCTTTATCAAAAATCAAAAATTAATAGTATAACAAAATAAATTTAAAAGTTCTCCAGTGTTACCTGTGGTTCTTCATTTCTTCTGTTTTTGAAGGAGTGTGTTGATTTCTCTGTTTCTCCTATTTATTATTGCCTGTCCTTGAGGATTAAAAGGTATGTCAGTGGTATGTAAAATCTGATAATGTGCACAAAAGTGTGCAAAATGTTTAGAAGTATATGCAGCTCCAGTATCTCTTTTTATTGCTTGTGGCACACCCGTAATTGCAAAAGCTTGTATAAGGAATTCAGTGACTACCTGGGCTGTGTCTTTTGCTGCTGGTATTGCAAAAGTAAATCCTGAAAAGATGTCAACTACAACATGGAAAAAAGACAGATGAGCAAAAGAATTATAATGGGTCACATCCATTTGCCAAATTTCACTGGTCTCAAACCATGAAGTTTTTTCCCTACAGGGAGCTTTGGTGTGTGAAAAAGAAGGCAAGCTGTATAGGCTTTTATTATGCTCCTAGCTTTCTTTTTTCTTATCCCAAATTGCAAATGTAAATTTCTAGCAGCCTGATGATATTTTGAATGATATACTTGGGCTGCCTGAAATAAAGACGTCTTGGCTAACTTGGTGAGAAGGCTATCTGCCTTTGCATTTCCATAAAATATAGGACCTAAAAGTCCACTATAAGAGTGGACATGCAAGATATAAATCTTACCTGGATACTTTCTCTCTTGATCTTGAAGTTAAATATATACTTATATATATATAAAAATATATACTGCAATATATAAGTTCATCAGTATATAATATATACCAGAGATGGTATATTTTAGAAGCTACACATTTTATTTGAGCTATGGCAATTCTTTTTACCATACTTACCGAATAGGTTGAATCAGATATTATATTTATATCTCCTGGATAATAAGTAAGAGTTAGCAGATTGCAAACAATTCATTCTGCTGAGTGGACTGAGAAGGAGTTCTGATTGTTCCTTTTATAGTTAAGTCATGAGAGTATACAGCACCAATGTCATGTATGGATTCATCTGTAAAGATAGTTGGTCCTTTATGAGGAACTTTCCCTTTCTTCAAAAACCCATTGCCAATGATGTAATAGGTGGTTATCTTTAGTGGAAACTTGTGTGTAAAACTTGGGAGCTGTGGCCAATAAAATCTGCCAGTCTTGGATGATTTCACAACATATATTAATTTGTACATTGATATAAAAGATGTATATCTTGTCACTTCTTATCCCAGGTAATTATACTACTTGCTTAATGGCCTTCAATAAAATTCTAGCCACAAGCACTGGGTAAGGAGTAAGGCTTTGTTCTGATTGTGCTGAGAGGTTCACCCAGTCTGTCACGCTTGATGAAGGGACTGCTGTGGGTGCCTCTTTTGTAGTAAAAACTGATATTTCCAAGGATTTTTGAGTAACTCAACTACATTGGATAAAGCCAGTTCAAGCTCTCTCAAAGCCTTTTGAGCTTCTATTGTAAGCTTGCATGGTGAGTTTAAAGAAGTCCCCTTAAAATGTCATATAATGGTTGTAATTGATAGGTAATTAAGCCTAACACTGGATTCACCCATTGAATATTTCTTATCAATTTCTGAATGTCATTTAAGTATTCAAATTCTCTGTTCTTAAGAAAATTTTTTGTATTGTAAGCACCTTAGGCTATACTTCATATTCTAAATATTGAAAAGGAGTGTGTCTTTGAATTTTTTCTGGAGCTATATGCAATTGGAAGTTCCTTAGTGTTTCTATGGTCTTTTGTACACATCCTTCTAACATTTGCTCCTCACATGCATACCTCAAGATATCATCCATGTAATGAAACAAAATAACTTTTGAAAATGCTTTTCTTACTGGAGTAAGAGCAGTAGCCACATACATTTGACACATTGTAGGGCTATTTTTCATTCCCTGGGGCAAAACTGTCCCTTCATATATTTGATAAGGCTCAATTAAATTAAATTTGGGCACTTAAAAAGCAAATCTTTTCATATCCTCATTATCTAGAATAGAAAAAGTCCTTCGTGTCTATAACCCAAAGAGGCCAAATGGCCAAATAGGCCATTCTCTAGGCAACTGAGTAGGAGATAGAAGTCCACGCTGAAGAGTTACTATAGTTTCCATCTGTTCATTTACTTTTCTTAAAGCAGTCAACATCCTCCATATTCCAGATTTCTTCTTTACAACACATAGAGGGGAATTCCAAGGACTTAGGGAAGGTTGCAAGTGTCCTTGGTTGTAAGTACTCCTGTACTATATCTAATAAGGACTGAATTTTATCACTTGCTAAGGGCCACTGTTCTACTCACACTGGTATATTAGTTTTCCATTGAATGGGAACAGGTGAGAGTGCAGGCAGGAGAGGGCAGCAGCCCTGCCTAAAAGGCTGTAGTACTCAATTGTAATCTTAACTCTTGTAGGATGTCTCTTCCCCACAGATTGATGGAATTTTTTCCACTACAAAAGGAGTAAAACCTCCTGTTTCACCTTCAAATATCTCTCAGAGAGGTAGCACTAACTTCAGCTGCTATTAATCCTCCCTTGTCAGTCATATAGGTTTCTGCCTTACTCTTTGGCCAATAACTGTGTCAATTGACACCTCTAATGTCTGCACAATTTGCACCTGTATATACTAATCCTTTCAATGATATGCCATTTACAAAGATAGTGAACATTGGACAGTCAGCTATAATAACTGCAATCCAGAATATTCCTGGATTCTGTTTTTGGGAGTCAAATATCACCAAATTGCCTATCAGGAGTGTGTATCAATAAACCTGATGCTACTACTTCCCCTGGGTGATATGTCACACATTGACTATCTGTATTAGTCAATGGGATATTAGCTATACATTCCTCACTTTCCCAAATCAGTGTATGGATAGACACTGTTTTATAAGCACTCTCAGGAGGTGAAATGGTCAAGTCTACTGTGCCTGGAAGCAAAGGATCTATAGGCCGGACAGGGACAGATTTCACCTCTCCAGAGGATATCTCAGTAGTCTCAGCTGCAAATATCTCTCTTCTACCCAATTGTAATCCCTTTCTCCCATCAGGTTGTGTCTTGGCTTATTGAACATGTTGGAGTACTGAATTTTCTAAAGATTCTCTGGGTGTGAAATTGGCTGCCATCATGCCACAAGTGTTTTTTTTTTTTTTTTTTTTTTTTTTTGTTGTTGTTGTTGTTGTTGTTGTTGTTTGTTTGTTTTTTGCCTGGGGCCTTAGAAATGAACCCTGTTTTCTGTTTCCCTGTGTCAATCTACTTTCTGATGCCAAATAATGGAAGCTTTTATTGCCTTTTGGACATATGGTTTATGTTAACCCATAACTCCCAAATTGTTTCTTCCCTTTATTTTTATGCCAACACTGAGCTTTCAAACGCCCTACTTTTCCACATTGAAAGAATTGATGAGTCTCTCTGGAAACCCCTTGCCAAAAGGGACCCTGTCTTCCCATTTTCAGGTCTTGAGAAATCTGCATCATAGCCTGGATATAAAAGGTATTTGTGCCCACTGTTGCACAGCATCTTATGATCTCATCTAAAGGAGCATCCTTGTGTCATCCTACTATAATTCTTCTACAAACCTCATTAGCATTTTCCTTAGCAAGTTTTCTTATCATAATTTCTGTTGCTACATTTTCCCCAGTAGTTCATATGACAGCTATCTGCAGATGTCCCATGAAATCAGCAAAGGGTTCATTTGGAACTCATGCTATTTTCATGAAGGCTTCCTTTCTATCTTGCCTTCCTGGGAGGGTGCTTCTAGCAGAAGCAATTTGCTCATATGCTGTCAAATGGTAATTAATCTGTGATAACATCTGCATAAGGACTTACATCTGTAAGTTGATTAAAGGTGATTGGCATATTAACTCTAGGTTGCCTATTTTGTTGGGCTTGTTTCCTACAGAGTTCACTGTACTCAGAAAGCCACAAGTTTTGTCCAGGTTCTAAACATGTCCTTGCTATATATTTCCAATTATTAGGGTTTAAAATTTCAAAAGCCAAATTGTCTAATATTATCTTAACATAAGATGATGTAGACCCATAAAGAATGCAAGCCTTTTTCAGATCTTTGATAATTTCCAGATTAAAGGGAGTGTATCTTCTTCTTTCTTGACCTCAAGAGTCAAACTCTTCAATCACAGGATATGCTTCTATTCTCAAATCAGATTTATCCTGTCTTTCCTTTTAAGCTTTAACTAGTGCCTTTTGTAATTGTGTCATACTGAGTGGAGAAAGCTGCTGCATGGGTGGTGCTGATGGTGTCACTGCCCTTCCCACTTCTCCTTCTCTTTCAACCCAATAAGGTGAAATTGAGGGAGGAGGGTCAGGAGATGGGGAATGTTTAGGAACACCTGTTTGGGCATAACTGAGCTGTGAAAGTGAGAAGCACCACATTCCTTACCAATTCTCCATGCTTTTCAGCTGCTTTGTCAATACTATTACCCTCATGCTCTTTCTCCTCATACTTCCTTGTCTGGCTATCCATTTTATGTTTTTTTCCCCCTTTTTTTTAGAACTTGTGGGATTATTTAAAGCCAATTGTATTATGTTGTACATAAGGAATGTTTCCTCAGGAATTGAATCAGGACTCATAGCTTCATAATATCCAATTAGTTGCTCTCCCCCTATTTCCCACTTATTTGGCTGTAATTTTTCTTCCTAAGTGATCCAAGGAGATATGAACTCTAACATATTTAAGAGTCCAATGACCTGCTTTCAAGTTACCAATACACTTTGCTTTTTTATTAGCCTAACTATGTATTCTACATACTTCCCTTGGGATGGGGGAGACTGTTTTCTTAGTATTTGCCCCATTTCAGCTGAAAAATAAAAGTGACTGATTTAGCCCTTACCAATGTTTCCCGCCTGTCTATTTTCATATTGACTCTATTCCAAGTCATGGGGACTTCTCCACTGAGATTAGGATTGTGACAGTCGAGCTGCTTTGTGCTCTGCTTTGCAAGGTCCTTCATTTCTAAGGCCCCAAATGCCAAAAAGTAATGCCATGGTAATATTTCTGAAGGGTCTCTGGACTGGCCTTGGTCTTTAGGTGGAGAAGTGATGAAGGCAGGAGGGCCACCATGAGGTTGGTAAAAAGATGGAGTCTGGAGTCTGAAATCTGAAGTCGTGAGTCTTCTCTGTGTCTGTGACTGTGATCCTTCTTCTGTGTCTGTGTCTGAGAGAGACTCTTTCTTAAATACCTCAGAATAATTATATCACTACAACAACTGAGCATGTGCCTACTGCCTATTACATCACCATCACATTAAGTATATATTTACAAAACCATTATCTCACAAGGAGTAGATGCTTAACAGTAAGCACCCTGCTGTCCTTGATTAAAGTATACCTTTTTAGAATCCTGGCCCTCTACAATATAAATGTTTTTGAATATTTATTGTTCTATAAGAAAAGATCAGCAGGATGAGTTCAGAGAGGTCTGGAGAGAAATTCATGAAGTAATGCTAAGTGAAATGAACAAAAAGAAGAGATCATAGTATAAGACAAAAGCAAGATGATATGATGATCAGTTCTGATAGACATGGCTCTTATCAACAATGAGATGATTCAGGCCAGTTCCAATTATCTTGTGATGATAAGAAGAGAAAGAACTGTGGAACCTGAGTATGGACTTTAATATAGCATTTTCACTTCTTTTGATATGGTTTACTTGCATTTTATTTTCTTTCTGATTTTTTTTCCCTTTTTGATCTGATTTTCCTTATGCAGCAAGATAATTGTGTAAATATACATGCCTACATTAGATTTACATATATTTGACCATGTTTAACATATATTGGATTACTTGCCATCTAGGGCAGGAGATGAGAGGTTCAAGTTTTGCATGTATAAATGTTGAAATATTATCCTTTCATATGTTTAGAAAATAAAAATCTTCAATTAAAATTTTTTTTAAATAGAAAAAAAATTTAAAAAGTTGTCAAATAAAGTAAATTAGTTAAAAGGATATAATGCATCATTAGGTAATCTGATTTCTAATTGAAAGAAAGATTAAGGACTTTCTTACTTGGGAAGAGGAAAGGGAACAGATATATTTCCCTGAAACCAGAAAAGTAGGTGTCCATTCTTCCTTAAGTATTTGTAAGGAATCAAAGAAATGTGGAAATCATGACTATGATCAATTAGGGATTAGTTTTCAGATAAAACATGCATTGCTTGAGATTTACAATTATGAAAAAACTCCTGTCATCTAACTTTAGAACTGGTCAATAAAACCCAAGTCCTTAAGTTAAGTCTCTAATCAATGGGTAGAAGTGGTACAGTTTAATATGTTCACAGGGCTAGATTTAAACAATGCAATTTGTAGTTGTTGTTTTTCACTTTTCATAATTAAATACAAATAATTTTTATTCAATTCAATTCAATGCAATTCAAAAATAATTGATTATTAGAAAGAACTGAACATATTCCAGAATATAGTCAGAAGATGGATCGATATGGTTCACACAATTCCCTCAACTAATTACTTGCTGCCCTAATCCCCTATATTTTCTCAAGTTTCTCAATATTGAAACTCAAGGATCACTCACAGTTCATAATATTCAATAATAAAAGTACTTACAATAAATTAATTTATTCAAATGAGTGCTGCTTCCTTATAGTTCTGCATTTACCAAAATACCTAGTATCAGAAAGACATGTTGCAGATCAATGGATCTAATAATTCTTCAGCATAACAAGTGCCCTCAGGATGGACTTTTTATGTCTTGAGAAACAACAAAGTCATATCACTGATTCAAAACTTGATTCTGAGAGCTAACAAAATTTCAATGATAACTTCTTTGGTACATTAAAGGGGAACTTATCCAATTTTAAAAAGTGAATGTCATTACAATTATATATTCATCAGTCTCTATATGTGTATATATATACATATATAAATGAATATATATATATATGTGTATATGTATATGTATATATTCAAAATCATCCCCCCAATTTGTCCTTTCTAGGCTGATTTAATTTACTTTAAACACAAAGGGAATTAAACAGAATAGAGTTAGAAAAAATGGAACTTCCTTTTAAAATATATTTAATCATTCAGTAATTTCAGTTTTAAACCTGCAATGTCACAGTTTTTAAAAAATAATGAAGAAAATCCTTCTAGAAATGAAGATCTACATGTATTTTTTTTTATTTAAAATGTTTAGAGAGTTGGTATTTGGACATTGAAATCGCAAATGCCTAATCTAGGTTTACATCATTCACATAGATTGGAGAGCATACTTAAAAGTAAGTTTTCTTGATTCAAAGTTATCTCCTTTAAATATTATTCTAGGCCGCCGCTAAAAATAAAATACACTTGGTAGTTAGGAGTAGAGGATATGTCCTTTCCTTGGAATAGTTATATTCAGACCATAAAATGTCTATTTTGTGGTAAAAAGATGCTACAGTAATGCTGTATTAATGACACCTATAAAGTGTGAAGGAGCATACAATGGACAGAACACCTGATTTGGAGTCACAGGACTTGGGTGGAAATCATTGCTCACTTAATTGCTTCTTGTATTATATCAAACAAGACATATTGTGTCTGGGCATTAGTTCTTTACCTGTGAAGTAATGAAGTTGTTCCAGATGATCTCTAAATTACTATTTCAAATCTAAAACTTTTGATTTCATAATCACTGAAGCAGGAAAATCAAAGTTGAAGTCACATACATTTGTTCCTTTTGAGTTTAAGAAATATGACAGAATAAATATTTCTCATATTGGTGTGAAGAAAACCATTATTTAGACTGAGTAGCGATTGAAAGTAGATGTGATTGCTGCCATATCATATACATAATTTTATTTATGTTTCTTTACTTAAAGATATGTAGTAATTAGTTATTTAATAATTCTTTTGTTTTATTGTTTCATAATGAATGGTTCTTTGTACCTAAAATAGAACCAACTGAATAATTTGACTAAGATTTATGTTGATTCAGGGGGCCCACCTGTTGAAAACTTGACTTTTTGAATTACAGAGGTAAGTGGCAAAGTTGTGGGTCCAAATTTAGGAAGGTCTGTGTTCAAATCCCTCATTAGATAATTCTCAGTGTAACCTTGAACAATTCATTTAACTCCTTCCTGTCTCAGTTTTCTCATTTGTAAAATAGAAATAATGACATCTACCTTCCATAGTTGTATGAGAATAAAATGAGATAGTATTTGTGAAGTGCTTACAACTTTAAATTATTATTATTATTAATTATTATTATTACCAACCTAGGAATTTTAATTTAATAAAATAAAAAGTATTAAGATCATGGAGACCCTGATTCACAACTGTAGGTATTGGGAATAAAAAGAACTGACATTCATTAGAATATAAACTTAAGCCAAGAGGTCTTGCTCCTTCTAATTGAGTCCCCTAGAGTTAACATTTATTAGCATATAATGTTGAATAAAATTGAAAAAAAGGGCCTAGTTGATTAGAAATTGAGTCAACCAACTGAAAAGATGTTTTTAAAATGGGAAAAATTGTAAACAAATTTGAATTTTGAAATGTTCAAAAGAGTATTAGAAGGCTGAGAATTAAATGTTCCTAAATTCTCCAGGGTAACAAGTTAAAACCCAGTTCAATTCACCATGTATTTTTTAGCACCTGTCAAACAAGCCTTATGCTAAATACTGGGAAAAATATTTCTTATTGCCCAGGCCACTTGTTTAACTTCTCAAACTTAATTTTCTCATCTTTGAACCCGGGAAAAGGGTTTTTGTGAGGTTCAAATGAGATAATTTATGTAAAACATTTTGTATTCTCTCTCTCTCTCTATCTATATATGTATGTGTATATATGTATATAGGAATGTATATGCACATATACATGTATATGTATGTGATTATACACAGATACACATAAATCTAATCCAGGAAAATAATTTTACAAATATCTAACATTTACAAAGTAATGTAGGAGGAGTGGCATTGGTAAAAGTGATGATAAAAAAAAATATAATAAGTACACACTTGAGTAGCGCTTTGAAAGAAATTTTGAATTTCAAGAGGCAAACTGGAAGAGGGACAGCATCCCAGACTTGGAGTATACTCTGAGTAAAGGCAGAGATAAGAAACATGGATTGTCTTGTTCTAGGAATATTAGATAGAACAATTTGACTGGAATATAATGTGCACAAGAAGGAATAAAATGTTATAATTCATTAAGTTTATAGACTTCCATTTCTCTCTTTGTGGAGCTTTAGTTTTGAATATTTTGATTTCATTGGTGGCTTTGTTGGTCTGTAAATATAGATTAAAAGCCAAAAGCTAGCCAAAGAAGACCAAAAGCTTGACTAGAGAATTATTATAACTTTCAAAGATATTTCAAGCAATTTATCACAAATCTTTTAATCCTTCAGGTGTTACCCAAGAAATTCATTCCTATCTTGGAAGATTTGTGCTACAGCTTAGGAAGAGGGAAAAATCACTCTAACTTTGGGAAATATATATCTCCATTCTTCCTAGGGAGCAACAAGTATAACAAAAAGTAGCAATCACACAAGAACTTATAACACACAGTTAGATTTCAAAGGCATACATAGGTTTTCAAAGAATTTTAAAATTATATGTAAAACAAGTCTTTTCTTTCAGTCTAAATCTTTTCTCTACCTTCAAACATTTTCAATATCAAGCTAACAAATATACTAATTGATTTCAAAGGGAACATGTCCTTGGAAACACAATGAATCTTTTTAGAATACTAATCGCTAAGCTTTAGCCTTTAAGTAGGTGAGGCTAACACACACACACACACACACACACACACACACACACACATACACACAGAGGAAAAAAAAAACTTTGACAGATAAAAGAATTATAGAATTTTAGGAATAATAAGGACCTTAGAAATTATCCATCTCAATAATGTTATTATGCAAAAAGGAAAACAAAAGTCTTCCTTTGTTTCTGTTTGTTGACTTTGTTGTCCAAAGAATACACAAATTTCTTGATTCTTAGCCAAATGTTTTCTTCACTAGAATAGAATTTCTATGAATGTGTAGAAGTGTCATTGTATGTACTCAAGTCTTTCTGACCCCATTTTGAATTTACTTGGCAAAGATAATAGAATAGATTAACATTTCCGCGTCCAGATCTTTTACAGATGAGGAAAGAGAGATAATTGGGTTAAGTGATGTGCCCAGAATCACACAGCTAGTAAGTGCCTGGTATATGTATGTGTATTTGTGCATGTGTAGCATAACATACAGAGAGACATCAGCTTCTAACAGCATATGCACACTGGAGAGAGAGAGAGAGAGAGAGAGAGAGAGAGAGAGAGAAAGAAAGAGAGAGAGAGAGAGAGAGAGAGAGAGAAAGAGAGAGAGAAAGAGAAGAGAAAAGAGAGAAGAGAAAAGAGAGAAATGTTATTTGGAGGGTCATTCCATAGACAAACATTAAAATGTCCAAAATATTCCATAACTTCATTGATTCAGTTTCTTCTAATGATGAAAACAAATGAATGCCTGCAGATGTTCTGCTAATCTTACTCATTCCTTTCCATATATTCACCATCGCACATTGATCCATTGTTTGAAGATTTTATCTTATACATCTCTGGTTTATGCATGTTGTGCAAATATACATTATTAATTAGATAAGTTCTTTGAGAGTCAGAAATGATTTCCCCCTTTTCTTTGTATTCTAGAGTTTATCAGAACTTCTGGCACATAGTAAGTATTCAGTAATTGTTTTTTGATTTGATTTCTCTTAGAGATCTTTTCTCATGTCTCCAGATATCACAAGAGTACCATGAGAAACTACAGCTATGTGACTCTTATCTTTTTGCCCTTCTAATGTATGGAAGCCAGATGATTTGATGGAGTCATTAAAACCTGAGTTCAAATTTCTTCTCAGATACGTACTTGCCATATGTCCCTGGGCAAGTCACTTAATCCCATTTGTCTCAGTTTCCTCATCTATAAAATGAGCTACAGAAGGAAATGGAGAACATCTCTAATATCTTTACTAAGAAAAGTTTAAATGAGTTCACAAAGATTCAAATGAAATTGAAGCAACTGAAGAACAACCATCCTATATGTGACTAGCCCATATTCTTTTGCTATCATACAACTCTTTGATGAAATCTTTTACTATTTCTAACCTTTGAAGTTCATCTTTGTTAATACATTGTAACCTAATGATGACCATAATGTGTTTTTCCATTGTGCTCTCTAGAATACCCATTTTAAAGTGATCTAAATATATTTCATATCTAACTATTAAACTGTAATAGTTGTAGAATATAAATGTTAATATCTCTTTATAGGAAATGTGGAATCAATAAAGGAGATTTGAGGTTATGTAAAGTCAATGTAGCTTCTTTTCTTCCTTGGAAAAGAAATGATGCAAATATATAAAAATAAGAACTATTTCCTAATTGAAAAGTGGTAAAAGAATATGAACAGAAAAAATCAAAAGTATGAATCATGACATGAAAAAAATTTCTAAATCACTATTGATTAAAGAAATATAATTTTAAAATGCTGACATGCCACTTCAAACATGCTATCATGCTATCAGATTTGTTAGCATTACAAAAAAAATTACAAATATTGTAACAAATATGAAAAAAATTGAAACCCTAAAGGATTGTTGGTGGTGTTGTGAACTGATTCAATCATTCTGGAAAATACTTTGGAATAATGCCTAAAAAGCAACAAAACATTGCATACTCTTTGACCCAAAAATACCACATAAAGAGATCAATGGAAAAAGGATCTATTTGTACAAAAATATTTATAATGACACTTCACTGAGGCAAAATTAGAAATTTAGGCAACATAAACAATAGAGGAATGGCTGAACAAGTTGTAATACCCGATTTTAATGAAATACTATTGTGCTATTAGAGATGAAGAATATAATGGTTTCAGAGAAAATTGAGATTATATGAACTGATGCAAAAGTAAGTGGCCCAAAGTAGGAGAGCATTGTATATCATAATAACAATATCATAGAAATGATTGACTGTAAAAAAAAGTTAGCTACTTTGATCAATAAAATGATCCAAGACAATTCCAAAGGACCCGTGATGAAAAAGTTGTTTCCACCTCCAATTGATTCAACTGATATTGAAGAAATAGCAAGGTATCCATAGTAGCTTTGCATTTATGCACAATTGTCTGATTTTTATTATTATACTATGTGGTTGAAATGCTTTTAATTCCATAAATTAATATTGACATAATTTTAAAATGAATGTTAAAATATTTACATATATTTCGCAAATAACAATAATGAATAAAATATGTATTTAAAAAGAAATGGGCCAATAAATATACATAAGGAACCCTACTGGCCTCCTATTGACTTAATTTTTAAATATAATAATCTATTTTTAATTTGATTTTTGTTTACAAATGGAAGTGAAAAGATGATGATATTTCACCACTGGGAGCAATGCACCACTGAACTCTGATTTCATGATTAACTCTGGGATTTATGTTATCCATTAAAAAGAGATCATTAATTCACCAGTTGAATACAAAAAATCATAACGAACTCATAGGAAACTATCTCACAAGAAATACAATTGTTTTTGATGGTAGTCTTAATGTAAGAAACTTTTCCTTTTCTCATGTCAAATCTATGTCTTTGTCTGCCTACATTTTCTAATTCTTTCCCCTCAAAATCATTTCAATTTAATTTTTAAAAACTATAAGTATACCTTACCTTTCATGAACAAGCTGCCATATATATTGCTGGAATCTACCTGACTTATCCTTTTTACTAAGAGTGGAATTCATAGAAAAGATTAAGCATTTTCTATCTTTCTTCAGCATAAAAACTATTCAAATATTTGAAGAATATCCCCTCTGTCATTTCTTCTATTGAAGAAACATCTGTAGTAACTTCAACAATGTCTCATATTGTGTGATTTCTTTATTTCAGATGAAACAAATGCTGGATTTTTTTGGCTCTTGCATTAGAGCAGGAGAATAAGTAACAATCATGAATTTAAAAATCACTCTACAATTTAAAAATTCTTTGTATACATCATTTACTTTTATCCTCAAATTAACTTTATAGGGTAGGTAGCATAATTTATTAAAATTAGGAGGGACATATCTAAGACCCAAATGCACTGTCAGTATGATGTCCAGACCTAGACATTGTTCTCCAAGCATGGTTTGCTCAGTAAATCGATATAGAATTACAATAATTTCCTTCTTTTTTTAACACTAATTCTTGTAATGAGTATTAAGATCTAATTCACATTTTGAGGATTATCATATCATTCCATTCTTTTAAACTTATAGTCAGCTAAAAACATTTTTATATAAACTAGTTAGCTATTTGACACAATAGCTAATAGACTTGGAATCAAAGAGGCCTGAGTTTGAATCCTGCTTCAGACACTTTGTAGGAACATGGCCCTAGGTAAGACACATTATTTCTGTATCTTAGTTTCTTTGTTTGCAAAATGGAAATAATAAATTAACCTACTTTCCAGGGTGGTTGTGAGGATCATGAGTTAACATCTATGAAGCTCTTTTTAAAGATAAAGAGAGCTCTATCTGTCTATCTATCTATTAGATATTATTTTATTATTGATAAACTCATGCATGGTCATGTCTCATACTGTCCCTGAACAGTTAATTCTTTTTATTTATTTATTCATTATTCATTTTTAAGGTAGATGGGAGTTAAGTGACTTGCTTAGGGTCACACAGCTAGGAAGTATTAAGTATCTGAGGTCAGATTTAAGCTCAGGTCCTCCTGACTTCAAGGCCAGTCCTTTATCTACTGCACCATCTAGCTGACTGAAGAGTTAATTCTTTTTTTATTATTATTATAGCTTTTTATTTACAAGTTATATGCATGGGTAATTTTACAGCATTAACCATTGTCAAACCTTTTGTTCCAATTTTTCCCCTCCTTCCCCCCCCCTGCTCCCCCAGATGGCAGGTTGACCAATACATGTTAAATATGTTAAAGTATAAATTAAATACAATATAAGTATATAGGTCCGAACAGTTATTTTGCTGTACAAAAAGAATCAGACTTTGAAATAGTGAAATGACCTTGTGAAAAATAAAAATGCAGGCTGACAAAATAGAGAATGGGAATTTATGAAGTTCATAGTCATCTCCCAGGTTCTTTTGCTAGGTGTAGCTGGTTCAATTCATTACCCTCTATTGGAACTGATTTGGTTCATCTCTTTTAAGATGGCCTTCCATCAGAATTGATCATCATATAGTATTGTTGTTGAAGTATATAATGATTATGGTCTCTCATTTCCCAGCATCAGTTCATGTAAGGTTCTCCAGGCCTTTCGGAAATCATTCTGTTGGTCATTTCTTACATAACAATAATATTCCATAATATTAATATACCACAATTTATTCACCACTCCAATTGTGGATCCCTTTAGTTTCGCCATTCAAAAGAACTCAATAAAACTTCTTCACAACAGGTCTCTTTCTCATCTTTAAAATTTCTTTGGGATATAAGCCTGTAGTAACACTACTGGATCAAAGTTTGCAAGTTTGAAACTTTTTGGCATAGTTCAAATTCTTTCCCAGAATGGCTGGATTATTCATTTCCACCAACTGTATCCTGTCCCTTTTTCCCCCCATCCCTCAACCTACACATTGCTTTCCTGTCCTCTAGCCAATCTGACAGGGTGTAGTGGTATCTCAGGTTGTCAATTTGGACGAAGAGTTAATTTTTTTCCCTTTTCTTTTTTCTTTTTATTTATTATAATAACTTTTTAAAAGAACCCCATGACAAGGTTAATTTTTACAACATTATCCCTTGTACTCACTTCTATTCCGATTTTTTTCCCTCTCCCTCCAACCCCTTCCCTAGATGGCAAGCATTCCTATATATGTTAAATATGTCTCAGTATATCCTAGACACAATATGTATATGCAGAACCAAACACTTCTCTTGTTGCACAGGGTGAATTGGATTCAGGAGGTAAAAATAACCTGGGAAGAAAAAGAAAAAATGCAAACAGTTAACATTCATTTCCCAGTGTTCTTTCTTTGGGTGTAGCTGCTTCTGTCCATCATTGTTCAATTGAAACTTAGGTCTCTTTGTCAAAGAAATCCACTTCCATCAGAATACATCCTCATATAGTATCGTTGTTGAAGTATATAATGATCTCCTATTCTTCATTTCCCTTGCACAACATAATCTCTCAAGCCTTCTGTATTCATCCTCTGGTTTTTCTTGAACAATTTATTCCATAACACATATACCACAATTTACTCAACCACTCCAGTTGATGGGCATCCATTCATTTTCAGTTTCTAGCCACAAAACAGGGCTGCCACAAACATTTGGCACATGGTCCGTTCCTTCTTTAGTATCTCTTTGGTGCCTTTTTGGGTCAAAGGATATACAAGTTTGATAACTTTTGGGTAATTCCGATTGTCCAGAATGATTGGATTATTCACAACTCCAAACAATGTATCAGTATCCAATTTGCCCATCCTCCCAAAATCTCAATTTTTTTCCTGTCATCTTAGCAAATCTGACGGTGTATGGGGTATTCAGAGTTGTCTTAATTTACTTGATTAATAGTGATTTGGAACACTCTTTCATATGAGTGGTAATAGTTTCGTTTCATCATCTGAAAATTGTCTGTTCATATGCTTTACCATTTTCAATTGGAGAATGGGGTTTTCTTATAAATTAGAGCGCTCATATATTTTAAAATGAGGTCTTTATCAGAACCTTTAACTTTGTGAAGATGTTTTTTCCCAGTTTTTGCCCTTTAATCTTATTTAAATTATTTTGTTTGACAGAACTTTTTAATTTGAGAATCAAAATTTTTATTTATATCAATAGCCTAATCGGCCAAATTTTTCCTTCTCCCCAGGTTAAGTCTCCATGCCCTAATTTATTTATTCCGTTCTTTTGCCAAATATGGACCCATTTGTCTTTTTGGTATACGTTTAAGTTTTGGTCTTTGCCTAATTTCTACCATATTAATTTCAGATCCCAAAGTTTTTGTCAAATAATAATTTTATAAAAGTTAGGATCTTTGGGTTTTCAAACCTAGTTCTAAATTATATTCTGTTTGTGTAATTTTTCAGATCCAAAAATTTTAATCTATTTTTAGCCAATACCAAAGGTTTTGGGATGCTTTTATTATATTTTGATAAAATTACATAAGGCCACCTTATTTTTTTTTTTTTCATTAATTCCCTTGACTTTTCTCAATTTTTATTTTCCAATATGAATTTTTTGTTATTTTTTTAGATATTAAAATTTTTTTTGGAATTATTTATACCTAAATACATAGATTATTTAAGTTTTGTATCTTTTTAATTCCTTCCATCCAAGAATTAATTTTTTTTCCAATTTTTAATCTGACTTTATTTTGGGGAAAGGTTTTTTGAATTTTTATATAATTCTGCTTTCCTTTGGAGTAGTTCCCAAATATTTTTCTGTTGGCAGTTATTTTTGAAAAATTTTTTTATCTCTTGTTTTATTGGATTTTGTTGGTGATGGATGTATAAAAATGCTGAAAATTTATCGGGATTTATTTTATATCCTGAAACTTTGCTATAGTTATGAATTATTTCTAAAAGCTTTTTAGTAGAATCTCTGTGGTTCTCTAAGTGTACCATCATATCATCTGCAAAGAGTGATAGTTTGGTTTCCTCATTGCCTACTCTAATTCCTTTAATCTCTTTCTCGACTCTTATTGCCGAGGCTAGTGTTTCTAATACAATATTGAATAATAATGGTGATAATGGGCAACCTTGCTTCACTCCAGATCTTACTGGGAAAGGTTCCAGTTTTTCCCCATTGCATATGATGTTTACTGATGGTTTTAAATATATGTTCCTGACTATTTTTAAGAAAAAAGTCCATTTATTTCTATACTCTCAAGTGTTTTTATTAGGAATGGATGTTGGATTTTATGAAATGCTTCTTCTGCATCTATTGAAATGGTCATATGGTTTTTGTTAGTTTGGTTATTGATATAGTTGATTATGCTAATAGTTTTCCTAATATTGAACCAGCCCTGCATTCCTGGTATAAATCCTACTTGGTCATAGTGTATTATCCTGGGGATGATTTTCTGTAATCTTTTTGCTAATATTTTATTTAAGATTTTAGCGTCAATGTTCATTAGGGAGATTGGTCTATAATTTTCTTTCTCTGTTTTCAGCCTACCTGGTTTAGGTATCAATACTATGTCTGCGTCATAAAAGGAATTTGATAGGACTCCTTCAATCCATATTTTTTCAAATAGCTTATATAGCATTGGAGTTAATTGTTCTTTAAATGTTTGGTAGAATTCACATGTAAATCCATCTGTTCCTGGGGATTTTTTCTTAGGGAATTGGTTAATAGCTTGTTCTATTTCTTTTTCTAAGATGGGACTGTTTGGGATATTTACTTCTTCCTCTGTTAATCTGGGCTAGCTATATTTTTGAAGGTATTCTTCCATTTCATTTAAGTTGTCAAATTTATTGGCATAAAGTTGGGCAAAGTAATTCGTAATTATTGCTCTAATTTCCTCTTCATTAGTGGTGAGTTCTCCCTTTTCATTTTTAAGACTAATTTAAGACTATGATTTTCCTCTTTCCTTTTTAAAATCAGATTTACTAAGGGTTTGTCTATTTTGTTGGTTTTTTCATAGAAACAACTCTTAGTTTTATTAATTAATTCAATAGATTTTTTTTCTTTCAATTTTATTTATCTCTCCTTTTATTTTTAGAATTTCAAGTTTAGTGTTAACTGGGGGTTTTTACTTTGTTCCTTTTCTAGCATTTTAAGTTGCAAGCCCACTTCATTGACCTTTTCTTTCTCTATTTTATGAAAATAGGCCTCTAGAGATACGAAATTTCCCCTTATTACTGCTTTGGCTGCATCCCACACATTTTGGTATGATGTCTCATTATTGTCGTTTTCTTGGGTGAGTTTTAATTATGTCTATCATTTGCTGTTTCAAATCATTCTTTAATATGAATTATTTGTTTCAATTATTTTTTTGGTCTACTTTCCCTGGCTTTTGTTGAATGCAATTTTTTATTACATTTTGGTCTGAAAAGGTGCATTTATTTTCTGCCTTTTGCATTTGAGTTTGAGGTTTTAATGTCCTAATATTGGTCTATTTTTTGTATGGTTCCATGAACTGCTGAAAAAAATTATTTCCTTTCTGTCTCCATTTCGTTTTCTCAAGATCTATATTAACTTTTCTAGTATTCTTTACCTTTTTGACTTCTTTCTTATTTATTTTGTGGTTTGTTTTATCTAATTCTGAGGTCAAGGTTGGGGATCTCCCACTTATAGTTTTTTCCTGTCTATTTCTTTTTGCAGCTCTCTTAATTTTTCTTTTAAAATTTAGATCTTTACACCACTTTGCAATTATGTTTAAATTGATTTGCTTCTTATCTATTACCCTTTAGCGATATAGTGCCCTTCCTTATCTCTTTTAATTAGATCAATTTTGCTTTTTGTGATCGGGAATCAGGATATACCCTGCTTTTTGACTTCACCTGGCATAGTAGTTTTGCTCCAATCGTTTACCTTTTCTGTAATTTCTCCCCCTTCAGGTTGTTTTCTTATAAACAACATATTGTAGGATTCTGGCTTTTAATCCATTCTGCTAACTGCTTCCTCTTTATGGGGGAGTTTACCCCGTTCACATTTATGGTTAAAATGACCAATTCTGTATTACTTGCCATCTTGTTAACTCCTATTTATGTTTTTCTCCCATCTTTCCCCCTTACCCCTCTTCCCAGTACTAAACTTGTGAACATCACTTGCTTCTTACAGCCCTCCCTTTTTAGTATCCCTCCCCACCCCAGCTTTAGAGTTCCTCCCCCTATCTTATTCCCTTCCACTTAGCTTATGCCTTCCCTTTTCACTTTTCCCTTCTCACTTTTCAATGAGGTGGGAGAAGTTTCACCATAAATTGAATATGTCTAAAATTTTTCTCTTAAATTCAATTCTGATGGCAGTAACATACCCACTATATTCATCCCCCTCCATTCTTTCTCTCAGATATAATAGGTTTCCTTTGCCTCTTCGTGAGATGTAGTACCCCCACTTTGCCCTTTTCTGGTACAATTTCCTTTCCACCTCTAGTTTCTAGAACAAGGTATACCTGTATTCTTTATACATCTTTATAGCAGAAATATAGTTCTCAAGATTTCTTTTTCCCTTTTCAGGTTTCTTTTGAGTTCTATATTTGTATATAAAACTTTTTGTTAAGTTCTGTTTTTTCATCAAAAATGGATGAAAATCGCTTATTTCGCTGAATGACCATCTTCTTCACTGGAAAAAGATGCTCATTCTGGTTGGGTAAGTTGTTTTTGATTGGATACCAAGTTCCTTAGCCTTTTGGAATATCATATTCCAGGCCCTTTGATCTTTTAATGTGGATGCTGGTAGATCCTGAGTAATTCTTATTGTGGCTCCTCTATATTTGAATTGGGGTTTTCTGGATGTTTGCAGTATTTTTTCCTTTGTCTGAGGGTTCTGGCATTTGGCCACTATATTTCCTGGTGTTTTGATTTTAGGATCCCTTTCAGTAGGTGATTGATGAATTCGTTCAGTGTCTATTTTACCCTCTGTTTCTATGACTTCTGGACAGTTCTCTGATAATTTCCTGGAAAATAGTGTCCAGGCTCTTTTTTTCATCATATTTTGCTGGGAGTCCAATAATTCTCAGATTGTTTTGCCTAGACCTATTTTCCAGGTCTGTTGTTTTCCCAAGAATGTATTTCACATTTTTCTCCATTGTTTGATATTTTTGTTCTTGCTTGACTGATTCTTGTTGTCTCCTTAAGTCATTCAATTCCATTTGTTCTATTCTGATTTTCAATGAAGTATTTTCTTCACTCACTTTTTTATATATTTTTCTAATTGTCCAATTGACGTGTTTTGTTCTATGGAATTTTTTTTCGATTTTGCCAATTTTATTTTTTAGAGAGCTATTTTCTGTTTCCAGTTCACTAATCCTATTTTTCAAGGATTTGATTTCTTTATCCACTCTGTTTTTAAATGAGTGGGAAGACTTCTCCAGACTCTTTTCCCAAGCCTCCTTCTCCTTTTCCCATTTTTCTTCTATCTCTCTTGTGAGATCCTTTTTAATTTCTTCTTTGAGATTTATCTGTGCTGAGGAACAGATGATATCCTCCTTTGGGGATTCAGCTGGAGACAGTCTGTTTTTAGTCTCCTCAGGGTTTAGAGTCTGCTCTCTATCCATATAGAAGCTGTCAATCGTTAAGTTCCTTTTAAATTTTTTGCTCATTTTGTCAGAGAAGAATCAGAGACAAATTAGCAAAGAAAAAAAAGAAAAAAAAACAAATGGAATCTGCTTTTTTTGGGAGAGGGGCTGGGTGGTGTTATCGAGCTTCCTCTACAGACTGCGGGGGGGGTGGTGGTAGCAGTGAGGCACTAGCAGGACAGGGATGGCTGTGCTGTGCCTGCCCTCTGAGACTCTGAGAGCCTGCTGAGATGCTGTGGGTGAGGGATGGCCAAGTCCTGAGAGACTCCAGGTGTTTGGGGTTGTATTCTTCACCCCAGGTGTTTTTAGCTTCTCTACTGGGCTACTGACTTGCTGCCAGGGCAAAGTATCCAATCTTGTAGCAAAGCTCTCCCCACAGAGATGGCTGAGATCACACCCCACCCCCTCTGGTCTGCTCGTCTGTGAGCTGCCTGCTGAGCTCTTGCTGCCACTGCCCTCAGCCTATGCCTGATCTAAAACTGTCCCTGCCCTTGAGCAAAAACAGACCTTTCCTGGAGAATTTCAAGGATGTCTTCTCTTGGTAAGTGTTTGTGTTTTTTTTTTTTTTTTTTTTTCAGTCAAGCATTAATTCAGAGGCTTGTCATGAAATGAGTTCTGAGAGAGAATTCACAGCTGTGTGGATCCTCTCCACCATCTTGGCGGGAAGTCCCTGAATAGTTAATTCTTAAAGAAATTAATACAGAACTTAATATCTAACCCTACTGAATTTTTCTTTCTTGGATTTGACCATTACATAAAGATTGTTAAGGATCCTAAATCTCATCAAAGTAGAATTTACAGTCAGTTCTGTTATGTCTTATATTAAAAATTCAAATTTGGTCACACTTGATTGAATGATATTTTCAGGAACAAATAGACTATGGTGAATATTTCTTATTTGCATATGTAAAATTTCTTCTAATGATTTCTTCCATAAGTAAACTTCACTACTTTTTCAAGATAAAATATCATATGTACATCTTCTGGTATAATGGGGAATTTTGATGGAGAAGGGCTTGTTGGAACTCAACAATTCTACCCAAATACTCTATAGCCTCTTCCTTTTGCCTCCCTTTTCTCTGCTCCCCAGTACCATTAGATGTTGCTGCCCTCTCAGGTTGTTCTCTCTTTCTTACCAATTTATTATTCCATTGTACTATTGTGCTATTATATTATGGTTATTTCATCATTATTGTTCAGTCCACAGAAGCTCAATGCCTTGAATTCCTTTCAATTTATCTTAATATTGTACAGTATGGTGTTAAATTGCATAGCCATTTAACATATAAAAAACTGCTACCACTTTTATCAGTTTCTTACCTTTTTTATTATGTATCATTGACAAAGTGTTTAAGAGTTGTGCATGCTCTGAACATCACTTTTCTAATAAATCCTGTTTTGTTTTGTTTCATTTTTTGTTGTTAGATTTTTGTGGTGAGCTTTTGAAACACATATGCTGGGTTATAAGTGAAATGACATTATCATTTCAAACATAGCATATAAATTCTTATTTGTGTATGTATTATATTCCTTGTCAGCATGCAAATTCTTTTAGGCAAAGAAATATTAATTTTATCTTTGTGTCACCAGAGTTTAGCTTAGTAGAGTCTCTGGAGTATTGTAGGTCCATAATAAATCCTTTTTAATTTTCTCTCTGAAATTAAGTATCAACCTTAAATGAGATAAGCATCCTATCTCTGTATTCATCCAAATAAATTTTAGTTTTTCATAGAGAAGGGTAAAATATAAAAACAAAACAAAAAACATTCTTCATAAATTGATAAAACATTATCTGAACTCATGATTTATTTGTCTGAGTCCTCAGATACTACTGGTTACTTGAGACTGTTGCTTTACTTGGCAATAAATTTTGCAAAAAGGATGCAAGGGACAGCACTTAATCTGTAGGTTCAAAATAACATTGATTCATTCAATTGCTTGGTTCAAGCATTGTCAGCATATTGCAAATAATCAGATTAATGATAAATAGGCAACATAATGGATATAATAAAATACTGACTCCTTATCTGCTTCATGAGTGTATGTCTTTATTAGGAATCACAATTAAGCAGCCCACTTAATCAATTTTGGATGGAGGAAGCAAACATTATGGAAACATCTGTGTGCAATACTTTCCAATGTCACAAATTATCCTTGGTATGTGTGTTTTCAATATTCATTTTCTAAAGATATTTCATTGAGAATTTGCTCTTGAAAGTATTCAAAGAAGAGATAAGAAAAGCAGCATTCATGGGGGGCAGGGAATCAGTCAATAAATAAGAGAAAGCAAATTCTTTGAAGACACAAAGTTGAAAAGCTTTCTTCTATTGATGAAAGGGGTCCAAACTAACCATTTTCACTTTGTACTTGTATTCTCTTGATTTTCTATCCAATAGTAAGGCTAACTACATCTACCCCTTAGGGAAGGTATTGAAAGATCCAGGATAATATTATATAATATTATAAGGTTGCACACCTATTCTAAAGTTTTGGTCCCACAGTCATCTTCTGGGAATTAATATTTTAGTTTCACTTAACAAATTAGCATCAGTAGACAGTGTTGCTACCCTTTTCCACACTATTGATATGAGTCAAATTTTCAAAATGAAATAATAATAAGTATGAAATGACCTATAATCCTTCTAGCATTGATGTATTTTTCACAGTGCCTGCTATATTCTAGATTCTTTTTATTTTATTTTATTATAACTTTTTATTGACAGAGCCCATGCCTGGGTAATTTTTTACATTATCCCTTGCACTCAATTCTGTTTGAACTTTTCCCTCCCTCCCTTTACTCCCTGCCCCAAATATCACAATATATCCTAGATACAATATATGTCTGCAGAACCGAACACTTCTCTTGTTGCACAGGAAGAATTGGATTCAGGAGGTAAAAATAACCCGGGAAGAAAAACAAAAAATGCAAACAGTTTATATTCATTTCCTAGTGTTCTTTCTTTGGGTGTAGCTGCTTCTGTCCATCCTTGGTCAAATGAAACTGAGTTAGATCTCTTTTTTGAAGAAATCCACTTCCATCAGAATATATCCTCATACAACATTGTTGTTGAGGTATATAATGATCTCCTGGTTCTGCTCATTTCACTTAGCATCAATTCATGTAAGTCTCGCCAATCTTCTCTGTATTCATCCTGCTGATCATTTCTTACAGAACAAAAAATATTCCATAACATTCATATACCAGAGTTTACTCAACCATTCTCCAATTGATGGGCATCGATCGATTCATTTTCCAGCTTCTAGTCTCTACAAACATTTTGACATATACAGGTTCTTTTCCCTTCTTTAATATCTCTTTGGGGTATAAGCCCAGGAGAAACACTGCTGGATCAAAGGGAATGCACAGATTGATAACTTTTTGAGCATAGTTCCAAATTGCTCTCCAGAATGGCTGGATATATCCACAATTCCACCAACAATGTATCAGTGTCCCTGTTTTCCCACATCCCTTTCAACATTCCACATTATCTTTCCCTGTCATTGTAGCCAATCTGACAGGTGTGTAGTGGTATCTCAGAGTTTTCTTAATTTGCATTTCTCTGATTAATAATGATTTGGAGCATATTTTCATATGGCTAGAAATAGTTTCAATTTCTTCATCTGAGAATTGTCTATTCATATCCTTGGACCATTTATCAATTGGAGAATGGCTTGATTTCTTATAAATTAGAGTCAATTCTTTATAGATTTTGGAAATGAGGCCTTTATCAGAACCTTTGACTGTATAAATGTTTTCCCAGTTTATTGTTTCCCTTCTAATCTTGTCTGCATTAGTTTTGTTTGTACAAAAACTTTTCAATTTGATATAATCAAAATTTTCTGTTTTGTAGTCAATAGTGATCTCTTGTTCTTCTTTGATCATAAATTCCTTCCTGTTCCACAGGTCTGAGAGGTAAACCATCCTATGCTCTTCCAATTCATTTATAATCTCATTCTTTATGCCTAGATCATGAGCCTGTTTTGACCTTATCTTGGTGTACAGTGTTAAGTGTGGGTCAATGCCTAGTTTCTGTCATACTAATTTCCAATTTTCCCAGCAATTTTTGTCAAATAGTTTTCTTATCCCAAAAACTGGGGTCTTTGGGTTTGTCAAATACTAGATTATTAAAGTTATTGGCTCTTTTGTCTTTTGAACCTAACCTATTCCATTGATCAACTAGTCTCTTAGCCAGTACCAGATGGTTTTGGTAACCTCTGTTTTATAATATAATTTTAGACCTAGTACAGCTAGGCCACCTTCATTAATTTTTTTTTTTCATTAATTCCCTTGAAATTCTTGACCTTTTGTTTTTCCATATGAACTTTGTTGTTATTTTTTCTAGGTCATTAAAATAGTTTTGGGAATCTGATTGGTATAATGCTAAATAAATAGATTAGTTTAGGTAATATTGTCATCTTTATTATATTTGCTCGCCATTTTTCCAGTTGGTAAGATCAGACTTAATTTGTGTGGAAAGTGTTTTATAGTTTTGCTCATAAAGTTTCTGATTTTCCCTTGGCAGATAGATTCCTAAATATTTTATACTATCAGTAGTTACTTTAAATGGAATTTCTCTTTGTAACTCTAACTGTTGGGTTTTGTTAGTGATATATAAGAATGCTGATGACTTTTGTGCATTTATTTTATATCCTGAAACTTTGCTATAGTTATGAATTATTTCTAATAGATTTTTAGTAGAATCTCTGGGGTTCTCTAAGTATGCCATTATAGCATCAGTAAAGAGTGATAATTTGGTTTCTTCATTGCCTATTCTTATTCCTTTAATCTCTTTCTCAACTCTTATTGCCAAATCTAGCATTTCTAATACAATATTAAATAGTAACAGTGATAGTGGGCAACCTTGTTTCACTCCTGATCTTATTGGGAATGGTTGCCGTTTGTCCCCATTAGAGATGGAAGACAATCATGAATGAAAAGGCTTGATAAGTTGATGATGTGAAGTGATTTGAGGAGAATCTCCTAAAAGTGATATGTGAGATAAATCTTAAAAGAAATGAGAATGGGAGCTTAATGTCTGAGTTCTGAACTTAAATTCTACATGGCAACATGGAAAGTCATTCAGTTTCTGCTTCTGACTTATACTGACCCAGAGCATGTCACAGTCTCTCGGTGCTATAGGTAAAATGCAGAACTTTAATTTGTAAAGCAATTGTCTGTACATTGGTAGAAATTTCCCCCAATAGAAGTACCTTATACTAAAGACATTGTAAGTTTACAACATATATATGCATTGTTTTTTATTTGTTTTACTATTTAAGATTTTTATTTAGAAAATGAAATTTAAAAGTTCCTTAGTATGAAATTACAAGAGTCTCTCTCTCTCGCTCTCTTTCTCTCACTCTCTCTCTCTTGCTCTCTTTCTCTCACTTTCTCTTTCTCTCTTTCTCTTCTCTCTTCCCTCCCCTTTGTTGTGATATTTATTATCCATTCAGTCATATTTGAACTCTCTTGTATACACACACACACACACACACACACACACACACATATATATATATATATATATATATATATATACATTTATATAATAAGCAATTTAGAATATTATATTTTACTCTACTTTGGAAACAAGGTAGCTTTTAACAATTATTCAACCATTTAAAATATATAGGTACAGTCATTGAATATTTAGCTTTTGTATACAGTTATCACCTTAAACATTTTAGTAGTGACATTTGATTTTTTTTTTCTTAAAGTGTTGTATAAGTATTGTATATTGTATAAGTGACATTAAATCTTAGGTCCTCAAAATAAAAGTATCAGCACTACAGAGAAAAAACCAAACCATTTGTATTGTGTTAATGGTAGCACTGATCATCATAGTTTAAAGGATCTCAGAATTCTGACAACCTCAGCCCAATATATTATTTTTCTTTTACTTTAAAGCAGTAATTATTTTCAATGAACTTCTCCAAAGATTTTCAAGGATGGCTTTTACAAAGGTACAGTATACATAAATTTGATGTTGTCTGCTCCCTGAGTGGTTTTCTTAAGAAATTCAGACCTGTTATAGCAGAAAATTTTTTTTTCAGTATTCTGATCTTTAAATAATCTTCTCTTTTGAAGTGGTCCATAGTTACAGCATTGTGTTTGTACTGGGGGAAATTATATTGTACTTGAGATCATTTAACTGGATTCTGTTACAAACCTTTTAAGAGACTATATTCACTCAGCTAAAGTTATTTCACTGTTTCAGTCAGAAATTTTCTATGCCTAATCTAACCTAAAAGATTTTTCAAAGTTTTATAGAAATAGAGTTTCAAATTGAGATAGAGAAAAAAAAAAAAAACTTTAGTTATATCCTGCCCATATGGGGACATAAGGAAAACATAGTATAGACCTAGAAGGGCATTCCTTCCATCCAAACTGTGCTCAATTCATGATAAAAAAAAACTAGTATGTGAATAAAACAACAACAACAACAACAATAACAACAACAAATAGATTTAAAAAAATTTGATACACAAAAAGTCATATTAGTGGATATAGAACTGATTTTGAGATACAAAATCTGCAGGTCAAGTCCCAGCTCTGACAAAGATAGTTGGGGAAGAGTAACTAACTTTGTTATATCACTGTTTGGGGAAAAATTCATTTAATTAAAAATAATATTTGTCAATCCTTTATTGGTCTTAGAAAACAATTATTTTAAGGGAGAATAAAGTGTCTCAGTAGGAAAAAAAAAGTGAAAGATTGTTTTGTTTTTGTTTGCTGAATAAAACAAAAGTAATTTCTATAATTTTCTCAGACAATATCCTTTGAATGTATATGAAATTAGATATGCATTGGTATAGGTAGTTAACTTATATGGATGTTAGTTATCACCTTTGAGTCTGTCGTCCATGCCAAGAATCTATAAGATCCGAAGCACTCTTCTCTCTCCCTCTTATATTTGTAATCTTTCTATTCTCCAAAAGTAGATTCTAACAATCAGAGTTTGGATGAGGATGGATAGCATCTTCAAGAACAGACATCATGTTTCATTAAATGTGGATTCCCTTATGGTCTCTTAGACCATTAGCCTGAGATTTTCTAACTTGTTATTTGATGAGCTGCTAAGCAAAAATAACTGGGAATTTTTGAGGTAAACAGAAAAATCTCAAGACTCATAAACTTTGACCAAGAAGAAAACTTTAGGACCATCAAGTCACCAAGAAAAATGTAGATTAAAAGCTAGAATAGGTCTTAAAGGCTATCTAGTCAATCTTTATTTTGCAGATAAGGAAACTGAGGCACAGAGCTATTATATGATGTCAATTTGAACTCTGGTCCTCTGACTTCAAACATGTACTCATTCCACTATACTGTTTTTAATTCCAATAGCTCAATGGAGTTGCATGACTTTCAACATGAGTGCGAAGACTATTAATAATCTTTAATAAATCACTGATCATTACAGACAATAAAAAGACAAGAAGATCGGCTATCCTCTAATGAGAAATATGGAAATGTAATGAAATACCAAAACAATATTTATAGGGAGATATAGTAATGACATGATAATCACATACTTCCTTCATAAAGCCCAAGTAGTATATCTCATAATAATGTAGATATGTTATTGATTTATTGATGATTATATCAGCATATCACAAACTCTGGCAGGGCCTAAAAACTTGGAGAGGGATTAAACCATGGCAACAGACACAACACAAGCAGTGTAAGGACTTACTTCTTCAGGTTTTTTGCTTTTTGTTTCTTCTTATGTGTATATGAATGTGTACATATACAAATAGACACATGTATATGTATGATATATAATCATATATATGTTTTGTATATTATATATGTATACATATATATATATATTTATTTTATGTGGATTTCATACTTGTATATGAATCATATATATCCTCCTAAACTTCAAGTATCATTATACTAGAGATGAAATCCTATGTTTCTATCTTCTCAGCAGATGGTATATATATAGTACTTACTTAGTTACAAATAAATGAATAAATTAATACTATGTACTCTTTCAAAGATTAAAGCATTAAATTAAGTGCCAGCAAGTAAAAAATGGTATGAAAGAGTTTATCCATACCCACTTATTGGAAGGATATTGAGATTTATGCATCTTTCCCCATTTCATGTGTCAGACCAAAAATAAAAGGGAAAAAGTGCTTAATCTAAAAACTAAGCAAGATGCAATCTAATCTTGATTCAATTTTGGATGGCTTCCAACTTCAATTTATCAGAGGTTTAATCAGATGTGGTTGTCATATGGTGAATATTCACAAAGGTGTTTTGATTTTCTCAGCTGTAAAATTAAATTGATGTACGGGAAAGAAAAAAAGAAATAAAACAAAAAATGAAATAAATCTGCTTATGTACTTGGTCACTCTTTCCCCAAATCAGACTGCATCCTTTGATATGAAAAATATTGCTCTTTATAACCATTTTCTGTGGGTCTTACCTTTTGCATTTAGTCAAGAAATAATGATAGCATTACTTTACTTATAGATAGGAAAAGACAACCATCACTAACTACAGTTCAGGAATAAGCAGCTGTATTTATTCTCTTTAGAATATACATAAAACATCTGGAAAATGCAATTGCTCCTGTCTATTATATGCCTATTTCTTGCTTCATTTTCAATGCTGTTCCATATATGCTAGTACAGGAAATTTAACTCTATAAAAAAAACATTGGACTATTAGATGCTTGGGAAAATTATTTCTGAAATTATTACTATAAAATGTTTCATCATTTTGATTGGATATATGTACCTCAGCAGGGGTCAAAAATGGTCCTTTTTATCTTTGTACTGTAGTGTAAGTTTGATATACCACATAATTATAGCAGTAGATCATTTTTCAGGTTTTATCATTTTTTCCTGGTGTTTTTTTCCCCTGTACAATACCAAGCATATTCTGGATTCATTCTCCCAAACCATTTTCAATTTTCCCATCTTTTTCATCTGTTGTAAATTAATCCCACATATATCTTTGTCAAGTGAATCATGCTAAAATTTTGAATTATGCTACTGTTACTTCTATCAATTGGAATGCTAAAAGAGAGATTCATGCTAAGTATGATCAGTCAGATACAGTAGCAACTCCAGTTCTTTAGTGATTTAAAGGTCTGACACCCTAAACCCTCCATTTAAAATCTTGCTCTATATTCTTTCACAAAGTCTTGGTTCACACACAAAATATCATCATATAGAGCTAAACTTGTGTTTTACAAGTATACATCAGAGACAGATCTGTTGTACTGTGAAGACTGTGTATTTTAAAATCATCCAGAATCAGGAATTCAGGTTAGGGGAAAATCGTCACTCTTTATTCTCAGTGAAGAAAGATCGGAGGTGGAAGGGAATCGGAGATAGCAATATGTGCAGCTGAGTCAAGAAGCTAGCTAGACCAACAGCCACACGACCAGCAGCTACAAGCATGGAATCCAGGCTCAATCTCTCCCAGCTTCTCTTCCTGTCTCTCTCTCTGCCTCAACCCACCAAAATCGTCATTTCCTATACAACACATCAGGACTTGCACAGAGAGTGGGCAGGGACCATTCTTTATCCAATCATGTATATTAATAGAGTATAGTCCAATTACTATTTAGCCTCACGTACTTGGGACCTCAGGGCATCAACTCAAACCTCAGCCCATTACATAGTACAGTGGCCAATAGGTGATAAATTTTTATGCCTTGGCAACTGATGTGCCCTCCAAATAGTTCAGAGGTGGCCTGAAAGAAATTAAGGTAATTCTCTTGCAGTTACAAATCTTTACTAATGCCAAAGAAAACAGACTAGATTTAGAGTAGAAAGTCCAATTGAGGTCTAGCAAAATACCTGAGAGCTGGGAGAACTTTAAAGGAAAATTTTTGAAGGACATCCAAGCAGGCTAACAGATGGTCCCAAGAGTGAATGAGGATATGAGTCCTTGACTACTTTTAGGAGTTAGATAGGTAATAAAGGCAAAAGAATAGTAAGCCAACATGAGGTCTGGACACACAAAAATCGCCTTCTGAAAGGAATATTTCCTTGCACCCTAGGGTGTTATAAGAGTATATAAAAGCCCCTAGATAGTTAACAAAAAGGCTCTGAGTGAGGGACCCCTGGATGGAGAGCTCTGAGGCTCATCAGTGATTATTAAATAAGAAAAACTGTATAAAATATTCTTTGGTTCTATGTAATTCACTTTTATAATAACGGTAGCAGAGAACTTCCATATCATGACTAACATTAGTTAGGTTTTATGATATGATAAATATAAAATCTTTGATTACTGATGAAAAAGTTCAAATACAACTAGCAATCAATCAATCATCAAATTATTGATGATTTATCCATTATTCAGAATGATGAAAATATAACCTTAGCTATGAATATAACTTTAGCTATGTTTTAGCTAAACAAGAGTGTTTCTTCAAATGTGAAAATGTCTCAAATGTCTTCCTTAAAAAATAAAAATTCCAAATTTCTAAATATAAGAAGAAATATCCTTTCATAAAACATTTGTTCATCCCATATTGTTGGGATTTTGTTAAGTATTTACTAAAAACAAATGAACAAAAATTTCTTTGATGTCAGTATTTGTGGAATTTGACATAGAGAAAATATACATCTTGATAAATATTTAAATTAAAACAAAAATAGATTTTTAATAATTTATTACTTCAAAAAGTATTTGCATTGATGATCTTTGATGTCTAGAACTGTTCTCTTTTCTTGCCTTAATTTCATAATTTTTAGCTTTCTTCAATTCTAGCTCTAAATAATACCTTTTGAAGGACATCTTCCTTCATTTTACCACAGGGTTTTATTATTGTCCCTAAGGTTATCTTTAAATTATAGTTATATTTTTTTATGTACTAGTTATTTTCAGGTTTGTCTTCCCTATTAAAATGTAACTCTTTGAAGGAAATTATTCTTTTTATATATACATATTTGGTAGATCATGGGTTTACATTGTAACTGAAATATGGTAAAGTCTTAATAAATTATGATTGTTAATTTATTTATTGATAAGGCAGAAAGGATAATTTAATTTTTTTTTTAGTATTATAGATCTAGAGGTTTATGGGAGCTCTGAGGTCATCTAGTTGGTATGTTATTTGTTTCCTTATTTCTAGAAATGATAATGTGTAAGTAAATTGACAAGATTTCGCCACCAATGGAAATGATAATAAAGATTCATAAATGTTTTTTTCTTCTCTAATAATAGAAGACCAACTAAATTTGTACAATAAATATATTATATGAAAAAATGTGAAATGGAGGAAAAATAAAGATGAGAAGAATTGCTGAACTAGAGCAAGGAGGAGATAATAATCTTGAGATAAATTAGATATTCGATTTTAAGATATATGAAAAATCAGAAGACAGAGAATGCATAGAAAGTCACAGAATTGATATTCCAAAAAAAAAATTGAAATGTCTGAGTAACTACTGGGTCATATGTCACTTTTTATATCTCTGAAGAATTTTTTATGACAATAATTTACACAGGGAAGATTCTGGGAAGATGCCCGAGTAAGTTGGTAAATTTCAAACTCTCTCAATTTCCTCCACAAATAGAGCAAATTTGTGCCTCAGGACAAACATAGACTGATGAAAAACCAAGAAGACTTGGGGCAAAACAGGGGTCCTATTGACACAACCCAATAAGATCTGAAGAAAGATTCCAAAAAGGGATTAACCTGTCTAAAGTGCAAACACCTCCCAGCTAGCTCTTCAGAAACTTTAAGGGAGATAGCTGGTAACTAAGTGGTTGTGGCTGGACCCTCAGCAGGAACCACAGAGACTTTCACCTCCCTGACTATTTGGTTAGTGAGGGTTTGAGTCTAGGAAGACAGAATGAATCTTAATTGATTAGGAATGTCAGGCACAGCTGTGCTGCGGAACCAGCATCTGGTGAATGAAGAAGCATTGGGGCAGAGGCACTGCTGACTGTGAGCACTTGCAGAAGGATGGAGCTCTTGGTTTGGGGTTCCTAGTCAGAGAGGAGAGCTGAAAGGAAGCTTGAGACACCATCCTCCCACCCCACAATTAGAGGTGATAATGCTCTTATTAATAAAAAAAATGAACTGGCAAAGAAGAGAGAACTCCACCATTGAAACATATTATGGGAACAGGGAATACCAGGTTCCTCTTCAGAGGAGGACACTTCAGTTTAAAAAAGCTTTTACACTGAAGAATAATATGAAATGGCTCCCTGATCAGAAATAATTTATAGAAAACCTCAAATGATAATTCAAAAATCAAATGAGAGACCTTGAGAAAAAAATTAAAGAAAAAATTAAAACCATCCAAGAAAAACAAGACAATTATTAAAATAAAAGTTAACCAATTAGAAAAAGAGGTCCAGAGTCTCAAAGTTGAAAATAGTTTTTTGAAAATTAGAACTGGGCAAGTGGAAGCAAGTGAAATTATGAGAGACCAAGAAATAGCAACATAGATTATAAAAAAAAAATGAGAAAATGGAAGCAAATATGAAACAAAAAACAACTTATATAATTGGAGTGCCACAAAGTTGAGACGAAAAGAGAATCTTAGCACAATAATGCAGAAAATAATCGAACAAAATTTCCCTAGAGTGATAGAACCTGAGGGGAAAGTAGAAAGTTCTAGTAGATCCTTTTTTTTTGACACAAATTTGGTATCTATACCTTAACAAGAAAGAATAACAACAGAGAAAGAAAACTACCTTTTTTGCCTAATGAATTATAAGAAAAAAAATTACTAGCAAGGAGATAATATATCACTAACATCTTATACCTTGATCAGATGGGATTTATTCCAAATTTGGAGGGCTGTTTCTATATTAGGAAAACTATAAGCATAATCAAATAAGCATATTAATAACAAAATCAATAAAAATCTTATGATTATATCAAGATACAGAAAAAAGATTTTAATAAAATATATGTATGAATAAAATATAATGTATATATACATGTATAAAACCAAGTCTTTCTTAAAATTACAAGTATTATTTACTTAAAACAAAGAGTAAACTTTATCTGTAATGAACATATATCACAAATTTTATCAATAAAGTCGGGGATGAAGTGAGAATGTCTATTTTTACCAATGCTATTCAATATTGTATGGAATAGAGAGAGATAATGTGAAGAACTTACAGTAATATATGACTTCTTTTTCTGTATTTTATTTTCATTATTTCTGTGTTTCCCCTATGACCTATATAATATGTACAGGCTCATATCTACTTGAGCCTTGGCCAGCTAGAAACATATTTACTTAACCTGAGCTGATGGCATTTATTGGTATTTGAAGTTTATCAATATTTAGTCTATTAGCTGAACCACTGTCTGCTTGATTAAGTCTGAAGGCCTAGAAATCAGGAGATTTCGGGGAAACAGAGACCTTCCATTCCAATCTCTCCAAATAGCAACAACCAATTAGATGCCTTCCCCTCCCCTTCTCAATGTTCTCTTATTTGTGATGTAATTTCTTGTATAAAAGCTATGTATCTTTACTACTTCTTTAGCCCTCCTACCACGAACTTTCTCTTTCTTATCTCACAATGGGACAGCTCATCCTCTGGAGGTTTTCAATAAACAACTTTTCTGTCTTCTACTGAGTGATCTCTGAGTAATCATTTTGGGTAAGGGTCTTCTACATCCCTCACAATATGGTAGTAAAAATGCTACATATTCCAATAAGACAAAGAAGAAAAAGGACTTAAAATGAGAGGGAAATATATTACATTTACAGATGATATGATGGTTTACTTAGAGAATCTTAGAAAATCGGGCAGCGAGGAGGCACACAGAGAATAATAGAAAATCAACTAAAAACTAGTTGAAATACTCAACAACTTTGACAAAGTTTCAGAATTTAAAAAAATCCAGATAAATGATTAGTGTTTCTATGTTTTATGAATAAAATCTAGCAGGAAGAGACAGCAAGGGAAATTGTATTTAAAATAATTATAGACAATACCATTATTTGAATTTTTACCTTCCAAGACTGAAACCAGAGAACATAATTTAAAAAATTTCCCCACAAATATCAATTTAAAGACAGAGTTTGAAAAAGATAACTTGTAATAATGAAAGCTTAATGGAGATTAAGGTCAGAATACTGAAAAAGCTTCACCATTCTGAATCAATAAGGGAGGGAAAAATAACCTTTGAGGGCTAACTTTACTCCTGAAGATTTGTTGCTTAAGTCTAACTTTCCCTCCTTCCCTTTCATACTCTTGCTCTAAATATATTTCATTGAAAGAAATATTCTTTGTTCCATATTTTCCATGCCAAGTAATTTGAAAAAAAATCACTGCCATCCTAAACAAGAGCAAAGCAGAAAATACAAACACTAAACAACTCCCCCCCCCCAAAAAAAGTAAATTAAACAGAAAATGGTCACTATACTATTGCATATAATTTTAATTATGATTATATATATATATATATGTGTGTGTGTAAGAATATATTTTTGTTTATATTTGTGTTCTTTCATTTCACTCATTTCTGACTCTTCATGATCCCATTTGGGGTTTTCTTGGCAAAGACACTAGAGTAGTTTGCTATTTTCTTTTTCAGCTGATTTAACAGGTGAGGAAATTGAGGTGAACGAGGTTAATTGAGTTGTCCAGAGTAATAAAGCTATTAAGTGCTTGAGCCTGGATTTGAACTGAGGTCTTCTTGGCTCCAGAACCAGTGCAATCTAGCTACTACACATTTTTTTTTATTTCTTAAATTATTATAATTATTATATAATATAAAGACTATTATTTAAGAAATAACTTGTTTCTCCCTTTGGGGTTCAAAGAGTTAATCTGAGAAATTGAGGAATTTTTTTCAATACTTTTGTCAAACTTTTTATTCAGTGTGTTTATCCAATATTGTTTACCAGTTAATAATCTCCCAAATATCATTGAAACAATATCAATCAATTTTGTACAAGGGAACATTTACCAGGAAAAGGTCAGAGTTTAATTTAAACATTATCCTGCCTTCATGGATTTTACAGACTTACATGGATGGAACCACATAAATAATGATTAATCAAAATAAATAATAGAATATAGAATTTGTGATTTCAATTGTCAACTCTGTAAAAGATATAATGAATATCTTTATGTGTTGGCTTGCATGTGCTGAATGAAGTTGTAGATTAAGATGATGGTCATTAATAAATGTAAGAAATCTGAAGGGGAGATGACAAATATAGAACAAGTCATGTGATCACGTTTCAAGCTTCATAATAAAAAGTTAACTGTTATAGCTCTAGTATTTACATATCTTGGTATTGTTTTTATTATCTGGTGAGCTTAATGAATTATTATATCAAATATGTTGCTGTAAAATTACCCCTACATATAACTTGTAAATAAAAAACTATTTTAAAAAATCAGTTACTGAATGGAAGGGGGGAATAGGAATATAAAGTAATTAAAGATAAATTATTTGAAGCTAAAAAAATCTTATAGTCTAGTCCTACTTGACTAGTCTTATCAGTCCAGTAACTACAACATCATGTTCAGGAACTGCTCTACTTCAAAATATTATCTTAACAAAGTGGCTATTAACCACATACGTTTGGGTCAAGTAGCAGTCAGTGAAGAACTTTTTAATAGTGACTAAAATTTCTGATAGTAGGTCATTAAAGCAATGACCTATTAATTGAGAAAACTGCTGATGATATTTGTTATGTAATAAGGAATGTTAAGAAAGGTTTAAGGGGGCACAATGCAGGGCCTGGAGTCAAGAAAACTCAATTCAAATACAGCCTCAGAAACTTATTACTGTGTAAATCTGGGCAAGTCACTTAAGTGAAGTTTGTCTCATTTTCTTCATCTTAAAATATGAGTAATAATAGCTTCTACTGCCTATACATTTTTGAGGATAAAATGAATTATTTAGAAAACACTTTTGGAAATTTATAGCATTATGCACATATTATCTATGATGATTATGATTATGATTAACAGAAGCAGTAGTAACAGGTGGCATAATAGATAAAGTGCTGGACCTAGATTTAAGAAGATACATCTTTATGTGTAAACCTGACTTCAGAAACTTACTAGCTACTTAATTGTGGGCAAGTCACTTAACTTTTTTTATCTCAGTTTCCTCAAATGTAAAATGAGCTAGAGAAGGAAATGATAAACCATTTCAATATCTTTACCAAGAAAACCTAAAATGGGTTTCAGAAACAATGGAAAATTAGCACATGCATTATTATTGCTATCATGATTATTATTAACATTATCATTATATGTATATACACATACACATATATTTACAAACACAATATATTAAGACTAACATAGAAACCAAGTGTTTGTGTTTCTTTCTATACTTTTGTCTGGGATTTAATCTGGAACTTTTAATAGTTTTTTTAAATTATTGTTATTATTTATTGATAATGATTTTATTGATTCCATGCTATTTATTTGTTTTTAACTACTAAGTTCACAGAAAAATATTTTAAAGAAATTATGCTGATTGCCAACAAGAATGGTTATTTCCTGAGTTACAAGTTAGACTCATACCCTTGTATCATATTATTATAATTAATAATGATATGATATTAATTATATAATATATAATTAATGTAATTTATTGTATTATACATACCTTTTAAAACAACTTCCTGATATATATATTTGAGTATAGCAAGGAAATAATTCATATTATCATTCTTTGCAATTTGAAAGAGAGTAAAGGAATTCCTTTGTTCTTCCTTTGTTTTTTTATTTGCTTCATAGAAAAACTAATCTTATGTCACTGTCATATTCTCTGCCTAAAGGACCTTCTAACTAACATGTATAGTTCAAACTTTTTTTGCCCTTCTGAAAGAACACTAGTTTTATTTAAAGTGAACTTGCTAACTTTAAATTGTCTTGCCTCCCTTGGTTCATTACTGCCAACTATATACTCTTTTCGCCTAGTATCCAAAGTATTCTATTAAAGAGACCAGACCAGTTCCAATGGTCTTGTGATGAAGAGAGCCATCTTCTCCCAGACAGGAGAGAACTGTATGTGGATCACAACATAGTATTTGCACTTTTTAGTTGTTGTTTGCTTGCATTTGTTTTATTTCTCTTTTTTTTTCCCCTTTTTGATCTGAAATTTCTTGAGCAGCATGATAATTATGGAAATATGTATAGAAGAATTGCATATGTTTAACATATTTTGGGTTACCTGCCATTGAGGGGAAGGGGTGAGGAGGAAAGGAAGGAGCAAAAAATTGGAACACAAGGTTTTGCAAGAGTGAATTTTGAAATTATCTGTATATATGTTTTGAAAATAAAAAAGCTTTAAGAAAAAATAAAATATTTAAATAGAAAAAATAAAGTGACCAGAAACTATCTAATATTCTACATTTTAAAATCTAACATACAACAATGAAGTTTAGATAAATACAAATTGGAGGTCAGAGTATAAAATATATTATTTTGACATAGTTATATTATGGTTTTGTTAGATACTGATATAGATGATAGATATCAGTGTAAGGATTTATGTAAGTGGATGAACTTGAAAACTGATTATCAATTGAAAAGGGATTTTAAAAGAGAGAAAGCCAAATTAGATCTGTTGTTACAGTTCAGTAGATTATATCACAATTAGATACATCAGCTTGATTCTATATAATCTGCTTCACCATCTTCAGTGTGTTCTGTGTATTCCAACTGAAAATCATGGGTATTGAAATAATCTATATCTATCCACCAGAAGAAATTCTCAAACTTCCAGAAATTCCATTCCCTTGAGGAAAAAAATGAACGAAAATCTATTTGCCCCTTTCATCTGCTCTACTATCATAGGCATCTTCACCCTACCTATTATTATCCTATTCCCATGTCTAATTTTTACAACACCTAAACACTGACTCCCAAACTGAATCCAGATTCTACAAATTTGACTTATCTACCTCATCACCAAACAAATAACATCTATATATAACAACCTTGGTTGATCATGAGCCCTTATATTAATGTCCCTAATCCTATTTATTGCATCAACAAACTTTCTTGGCCTCCTTCCCTACTCATTCACCCCCACTACACAACTCTTAATAAATATTAGCATGGCCATCCCTCTTTGAATAGGAACAGTAGTAATAGGCTTTTGCAATAAACCAAGTCTCACTTGCTTACTTCCTATCACAAGGCACACCAACACCCCTAATTCCTGTACTAATCATCATTGAAACAATTAGAATATTCATTCAACCTCTAGCTTTAGCAGTACGACTAATAGCTAACATCACTGCAGACCACTTCCTAATCTATCTAATCAGTTTAGCCACCTTAGCATTCTTGCCCATTAGCATCATACTACCATCAATCACATTCATCATCCTCTTTCTCCTTACAATTCTAGAACTGGATGCAGCAATGATTCAGGCTTATGTCTTCACATTATTGGTAATCCTATACTTATATGACAACTCTTAATTGTTTTAACATCCCCTGACTATACGATATAACTTTAATGATCCACCAAACTCACTTCCACTCCACTCTCCTCTTCATTGGCATCACATCAATACTTTTAACAATATTCCAATGACAATGAGACATTGTATGAGAGGGAACCTTCCAAGGCTATCATACCCTTGTAGTCCAAAAAGGCCTACAATATGGTAAATCCTTTTTATCACAACAGAAGTCTTTTTTTTTTTTTTTGTAGGCTTCTTCTGAGCTTTTTACCACTCAAGCCTTTCTCCTGCCCTTGAATTAGGAGGCTGCTGACCTCCTGTAGGAATCCACCCACTAAACCCCTTAGAAGTGCCACCGCTAAACACATCCATCCTACTTGCTTCAGGCGTCTCCCTTACATGGGCCCATCACAGTCTATAGAAGGAAGCCACAAACAAATAATTCAAGCCCTATCAATTACTATTGCCATAGGCCTATATTTCACAAGTTTTCAAACCATAGAATACTGTGAAGCACCATTTACCACCTCAGATTGCATTTTTGGCTCACTATTCTTTGTAGCAACAGGCTTTCATGGCCTACACATAAGCAATGGATCACTATTCCAAATCGTATGCTTATTCTGACAACTCTTCTGCCATTTCACATCTCCCCAACACTTTGGCTTTGAGGCCGCTGCCTCAAATGAACTAAATGGCAATTCCTAACATTTATTATAAGTAGGGAAATGGGAAAACATCATGAATTATTATTATATTTCATAATCAATGCCACATGTAGTATTGAAGGCATGAGTCAAAATAATTACATGAAAAATTGTCTTATAAATTCACTACTCACTGCATATTTTCTAAGGAACACTATTAACACAAGAGCAAAGGCTCATCAGGAAAATGTAACAGTATTAACACCCTCAAAAGTTATTTAAATAGTTAACAATATATTCTTATTAGATTTCTATATGTAAAACATTTTTATTTTATTTTTATACTATCTTTGGATTACATTTTATAACTCAGGTCAGTTCTCTATTATCCAACATACCCTATGGCAAATCTCACTTAATGTTGCATCATAAAAGAAAATGAATTGGTCTGTTTGTAAGAAGAAAGTTAATTTGTGGGCAACTTTCACTATCAACTCATAATGATAAAAGAAAACTAGGAAGATTCTCAACACTTTGGATGGATCTCTATCCCCGTCAAATACTCTCATGGTACATGGAAAATAGTTAGATAGGATAAATAGGTAAACAGTATTTTAATTTTCACCCAGAAATTTCTCAACCTCTGAATCCTTCTCAGTCTGGAATATATATATTCTCATGTATGCCTTTCCCTATATGTAAATTCTTTCTGCAAGATCTATTTTGAAAAAAAAATGGTCCAATTCATTCATTATTCATTTCTTTCTCATTCTTCTTTTGACTGTCCAGAATTTGCAGCATACTTCAGCTGTCCTTTTACTCTGAAAGTTCCCTCCAGTCTTTTAGATTTCTCAGTCAGGTTCATCCTTTTAACACTACAGGTTTCTTCTCCTATTTCTGAGCTCCTTCCACAGCCTCACTTCTGAAATTTCTTAGCCCACTATCTTTCATTATTTTTTTTTGCCTTTGTTTTTAACTATATGGACTTTGTCAATATGTGGGAGTATGCTTGACCCTTAGAAATGAAGTACTTCGTTCTCAGAACAGACAAGAGGCTAGTGTCACTGGGTTCAAAAACTAAGTATCAAGGAGTAAAGTGTAAGAATACTGAAAAGGTAGGAGTTTTTTATGGAAAACTTTGAATGCTAAATAGAGCATATTTAATTTGTTCCTGCAGGTAGTAGCAAGCACTTCAGTTTATTGAGTATGAGGGTGAAATTATCAGAATTCATTAGACAGAATGTTAGGGCAGGAGTCAGGAAGACTTACCTTCCTGAGTTCAAATCTATTTTCAGAAAGTTACTACCTGTGTGATTTTCAAGAAATTATTTAATGTCATTTTTTTCAATTTCAACATTATAAGCCAGAGAAGGAAATGGCAAAACATTGCAGTCTTTGCCAAAAAAAAAAACCCTAATGGGATCACAAAGAATCAGTCATGAAAAAACAAAAACAAAACTGAACAACAGTTATCATAATTATGCTTTAAAAAATCATTTTCTTGGCTGAATGAAAGATAGATTGATATAAGGAGAGACAAGGTAGGTAAACTCATAAGGCTATTGCATAATGGGGATCAGGTGAGAGAAGGGTATGCCTTTGAAAAAAGTTGCAATAGTTAATATGAAAAGCCTTGACAACAATTTGGACACAGGACTTGACATATAATGAGGAATACAGAATGAATCCTTGACTGTAAGCCTGAAAAACTGGGAAAACAGTGTTGCTCTCTACAAAATTAGGGAAGATAGGATAGGAAGGTGTTCAGAGAGCAAAGTTTATGAGTCCTATTTTTGATACAGTGAGGTTAAAATATACACTAGACATCGTTTGAGATGTCTAAAAGGCACTGGAGGTCAGCAAAGTATTTGGTACAGGATAGAATCATCAGCATGAGAAGATCATTAAATCCATAGGAGCTCATGAGACAACCAAACTTAGCAATGTAGAGACAGAAAAAGCCCTAGGAAAAGTTCACTGGAGGAGGTCCCAATAAAAAAGACAAAAGGTTGATCAGATAGGTAAGAGAAAAATTAGGAAATGGTGATATCTCAAAAACTCAAAGAGAGAAAAAAGTTTCAAGAAGGGTTGGTTCAAGATGAAAGGTTCAGCCATATCAAAGTCTCCAAAGAGATGTAAAGGAGAAGAAGTATTGAGGGAAAAGGCCATTGGATTTCATGACTAGAGATTATCAGCATCTTTGGAGAAAACAGTTGTGATGGAATGATGAGTTTGGAAGCTAAATTGTGAAGGTTATGAAAAGAATGAAAGAAGAGAAAATGGAAGCTTTTTTCAAGGAGTTTAACTACAAAGTGCAGATGAATGACAGGCCAGTAGTTATCAGGGATGGAAGGATGGATGAAATGAAATATTTTTAGGGAAAAGGAAGCATGAATATGTTTGTAGGTAGTAGAAAATGATCCAGGAGGGAGGAAGAAATTGAAAATATCTCATAGGGGCAATCTGTTGGAGAAGACAAAATGAAATATCACTTTAAAAAGTAGCAGGATAAGCCTTCCTTAAGGAAAGGTAATGTCAATCTGTGTAACAGAGATGAAAGAGGAAAAAATGGCAAACGGTACCTGAGCAATAGGAGACACAGAGGAGATGAGAAGAATGGCTACAACATTTTTCTGTAAAATTTGAGGCAAAGTTTTCATCTGAAAAAATTCTCCTCTGAAGAGAGGGGTATCCATGGGAGATCTGAAACAATTTTTGAAGAGCTACTGTGGAAAAGGAGATAGTGAATTTTAAGAGAGGTATAGTATTGATAATATATAACATAAATTTATAGTGGACCAATTCAGAATGATTGTGTAATTTTGTTCAGCAGCTCATGTGTAAAAGTGAAGAGGACTAATGTTGGGAGTGATCAAATGTGAACACTTTGCTGCAAAGGCTTAATGATTTGATATGGGGTCTAAGAATTCAAGAGAAGAGAACAATGTAGAGTTTAATTCATTCATTTAAAAATCTAGGTAAAAAGAACAGGGGAAAATAGCTGGCACAGCAAAGATGGCTTGGGAGGCTCACAGATTGGTGGTTAGATGTTGGATGAAAGTAGGATTATGTAAGGGAAAGCAGTGGAAGAGGTGAAAAGCCAATTGATCATGGATGTATAAGAACATTTTCAAAATCTTACACAAAATGTTGATATACTTTTAAATGAATATGAAATAGGTGGAATTAAGATGAGTCTTTGGATTGAGAAGATTTAGGGGGATGGGAAGGAGGATTTGGGTGATAGGGGTTATAACTTTGGTTTGAATGATTTTCCATGGGAATTCAAAGTCACTGGGATATAAACGATATATCCAGGTATGAAAATGTTCATCATTGAATGAAGTGGGGCACTTATAAACCTACAAAGTACAAGCACACCAGGAGATAGGAGGCCTGAAACAAAAGGAAAGCTGCTTTTTGACTAGTAGTTTTCCACATGCCAGTTGAGAGACTGAGGAGATTAAGTAGGAGTTGGAGTATCCCTTGTCCTGACACAGATGGAAGTAGTTGTTTTAGGGCTGATATACAAACCCAGTCCAGGTCCTGGCAGCCTTTACTAATGAGACATAATATATCCAACAGGAGTTGGAAAGCTCAGGACATTGGAATAGGTATAGAGATTCTCTCACTTGAGGAGGTTGTCTAGAATGTGGAAGACATCAGGAAGTAGTAGTTTCTGTACAGATGGAAATAGACACAATTGCATACACATATATACACATATTTTATACATGTGTATGAATATATGTTTATGTGTGTGGATTATATATATGTGAAATATATAAAAAGTATGTGTAACTATGTACATATACATATACATATGTACATATACATATATTTAGATATTTAAATTTTCGAAGTACTATACATGTTATCTCATTTAGTAGCATTTCTTGTTTTCAATATCTTCTTCAATCCTGCATAATACCTCCTTGGACAAACCTGCATAGAAATGAACATTATCCCAGGGAGAAGTCACAACACCCCATTTTTAAAGTGACACCAACACATTGTTTATTCTTAGAAATGTTTTTCTATGAATAATTTTCTGTGACTATTGCTTACATTTAGGTGTTCTGGCAAAGGAGAAGGGTTCCAGAATTTTTTCCAAACACTTACTTCACCATTTTACCTTCATGGAGACTTGATTTGCAATCAACAGTTATGCAAATTTTGATCAGATTAGACTTTCAGAACTTAATTTTCAATGAGATGTTCCAACAGTTCTATCAGCAAAATTGACAAAATGTCAGAGACCTGTACAATAATTAGCAAAATGGTGATGATCAGCATGCAACTGAAATCACAAAAACCTTTTCCTGAGTATTTAGCATCCTGGAAGATTAGGAGGAAAGAACACTCCCACGCACCATTACATATGACTCCAGTTAGGACATAAAGGATTCTATTCATCATTTCCTTAACACCTATCCCTAAAGCTCTGAGTTAACTTGTTATTTTCTTGTTTTAATTTTTAATGGATGGTTTTAACTACACAGAATTAAAAAGGAATTTCATTGTGACATCCTTAGTTCCCTGGCTGTGGCTGAAGTTATAATTAACATAGCCCTTTTATTTTCATAAAATAAATCTCTGTGGATGAAGTCAAATATACTCTTTTCTGCCATGATAGATTGTGCAAGAGTAAAATTATGGCATACCACTATAATTATTTTTTATGAATATCCCTTCCCTACTCACCCCTCACAAAAACACATTATTACTAAAGCAAAAATAAAGGAAAGGAACTTGGTGAGTGGTACTCTGAAGCTCCTTATTGCTTAGTTGCTAAAAAAAGGAAAGGTTGCTAAATTTATACACACACATGCATATGTATTTATGTGGGTACACACACACATATATAAACATATATACCCATGTGTGTTGTACTTTGCAAATCTTAATGAATCCTATAAATTCCATTTTAATATTATATCTAACTTTAAAATATTTATTTCAAATTGGAGATAGTATCAAGTCTCAAATAATATGCTTTTGATATAAAGCTTTACAATATTGCTTAAATGCTTAAAATGCTAAATGATCCATAATATAATCAAGTAATCCTGGTCCAATTATCCATACAGGAAGAAAAAAAAAAGTCAACAAAGAATGCTTTTTTTCCTCAGACTTTTATTTCCAGTTAGATAGAAATTTCTTATCAGTACTTATATTTTAGACAAACACTGAAGCACATATGACTTCAGAATTAAATAGGTCAAAGAAAGTGGGCTGTAATGAATTTAAGAAATTGTGCATTGCATTTAAAATCATTTTTTTTTCTATTTTATGGCAATGAGTCATTTAATGCAAAATTTTCAATACAATTAAATTGTGGACTCATCAAAATTGAGAAGTACATGCTGCATATAGGTAGGTATCAACATGTTGAAATTAATCACAAAGGAACCCCAAAATCTGATGTGCTTTTAGTAAGAAATTTATTTGATTATTTAGGAAAGGCAAATTAGAATTAGAAGTCATTTCTCCCTATCCAGTTTCTGAGACTGATATTGTACAGAATTTTCAAAAGAACATAAGGGGATTTGCTTGATTAGCCTCATTTAAGCAATACTTATACAAGTTTTTGAATACACCAAAACAAGACTTTGAGTCACCCAAAAATAAGCACTGGTTTATGATCTAAGAGTTTCTTACAGTCATTGATTTTTAAGTAGAACTTTTGAGATCAGCCTGATTTCAGTGAAAGATATGAAAATATATTTGCGACCATGAGAGTACTTCTCAAAAATTTTGTTCTGGAAACTAGTTACTTCAGTTATACTTAAGACCAACTTTGCTAAGAGTTCACTTAGAAATGAGGCATTTATAAACTCCTTATTGAAACCTAGAAATTAATCGTTTTGTTAGTTTTATTTCATTATTTTGAATTGCACTATTCTATATTATAGTACTTCAAAAATAAATAAAAAAATCTTGTTTTTTCAACTTCTTTTAACTTCATTTATCAATGCTCCTAACAGGATTTTCTGGGTCTCTTTTGATTTTATTATAAAAGATATGAACTAAAGAAACCTTTTTCCTCCCTAATGGAAGATACAAAGGCAATCATCAGCTTGTGTTTATTCTATTTTCAGTTATTCTCTAACCATTTTCTTTTCAATATAAAACCATTAGAAAGACTTTTAAATGATCTAAGGCTGTGCAATTTTTGCTTGAACTTTGGGTATCAACTCTTGATCGACTGTTTCCCTTGATCTTGTTGATAAGTTCTACACTGAGGTCAATGATTCTTCTTAAAGTTGCCTTCCAGTCTGACCCAAACAGGAATTATTGAAACATTATGTTTGGGTTATATAATATTTGGAGTTAAATAATTTTCTAATTACATAAAGCTAATTAAAATAATGCTAAAATTATAAATAATAAAGTAATTTTTTCCACATGAAAAAAGAGAAAATTGCACAACAAAATGTCTGAAAATATAATATCAAGGAGACTTGTTATTGGAGAACAAAACAGATTGATAATGTATTGGGAATGAACAAGAACTAATAGATGTAGGCTTCCATGTCATACATATAATGTGAAGATAATTAGGGACAGACTCCAAAATCAAATTAGCAAATCAACAAATATGTATTAAGTACTTACCAAATATCAGAGAGTGTGATAAAGTTTGAGGATATAAAGAGCAAAAAATTAAAAATAATCTTGCCCTCAAGGAGCCCACTTGAGTGTACAAGAGGTACATTTAAAATATATACCTGTGAAATGGGAGTTAAAAATAGAGGAAAATAGAGGAGTTGGAGGGAACCAGTATAAGCTTTAGGTAAAGCATGGGGTTTGAGTTCAGTTTTTAAGAAAATTAGGAAACAAAACTGAAAGAGTAAGTATTTAAGGCATAGAAGATGAAAAAAATTCTAAGGCAGAAAAATAAGAGATAAGATTCTAGGTAGGATTTATGGGAAAATATTCCTAGAATTGTATGGGATAAAAAGTATTGTGATTTTCATCTTTGAATGGGAGTATCCACAATGATGAGATCCTAAATATCTGTATGAAAATAAAGTTTTTTTTCTTTATTAAAGATTAAACATTTTATGCTCTGTTAGAGAGAAAAACAAATTAATATACTCATAGGTATAAGGTGAATAATCTTCCAAATGTCTACTTTTGGTTTTTATTACATTGACCAAATGAAAAGCTAAATATGTATGTCGGGGTTAAAATCTGTTCTTCATTTCTAACTCTGATATACAAGAATTAATATTTTGAAGCTGAAAATTTTATGACTCTACAAAAGATTATACACACACACTCTCAAGGTCACCTTGTTCAAGTTTTGATAAAAAAACTTTTTAAAAGATAATTCAACAGCAGGTCATGTTGTTAGGCAATTGAATAAAATAAACAGAGAAGATCGCATTGTGTTTGCAATATGTTGGGTATCAAAAAGCATTTGTTATGGTCAATTATTCTCACCTTTGATAGTGATATTGTTTAAGTATCTCTTAAGAGCATAGAAGGTTTCTTAATGTATATAAACATTAAGATTACTTGATTGAAGAAAATCAAGTGAAACAAAAAACAAAATAAAAAAAATTAAAAATCATGATCACCTAAGATATTTACCACTTTCATGGTGGATATCCAGATCAAAGTACAAAAAGAGAATTCCTCTAAAGGGGGGGGGGGGGCTGGGATTTCTATTTGATCTTACTTAGATAGATGGTGTTTTAATGATTGCATTAGACTCTGGAACTTCAAAGAGTCCCTTAATGAAATTTACAATCAAACATGTTCCTTCCAAAATCCACATAGGAAAATCAAGTGGTTAAAAAATACCTCTTGTAATACTTATAGTACTATAGCAGTTGATTTATTAGGTCCATCAAAACAAATATTTTGAGCAGATATTGTAGATGATAGCTAGGATATGCACATATGCACACAATACATGTATGTATTATATACTTACACATATGTTTACATACATATATTTTCATGCATATATACATGTAAATGTATATATAAATATATTTTTAAAGAACATCTTATAATTACTACCTCATTTCATCTTCACAATATTCTGGGAAGTTTAATTATTATTACTATTTTTATAGATGTGAGGCAAAGAGAAAGTAAAGTGCCTTGCTCAGGATGACAGAGCTAGTAACTGTCTGAGATAAGATTTGAACTCAGGTATTCCCAATTCTAAGTCATACATTCTCTTCATTGTGCTACTTAGCTTTACATTTGTCTGAGTTCAGGACTGGGAAGAAGGAAAAGTTTGATTGCATTTGGTGATTTTCAACATTTTCAGAACAATACCTCCATATCCTTTCATGTGGTACAATTCAAGTACATTTTTATTTGTTTTATTTTATTTTGTTTCACAAATCATTCATAGGGGATATACCCAGATTTGTATGAGCAAATGTTTAGCAAGTGACTATCTTGCCAAAAGAAATAAACAAATTTGTGATACATTTTAACATTTAATCTACATTATTAACATTTTTTCCATTACCTTCTCAAAGCCTAGATAATCAATGAACTAATAAATCAAGCCACAATTCATGGTATCTTCTGATTTTTGAGGTAGAAATGTTCATGGGGGAAAAAATTACAAAATTTAACATTCATAGATTTATTCTGTGTTCTAAAAGTTCCTTTCTGTTTCTATTACTTGGTAGGTGTTTGTTAAGGGATAGTCAATTATCTAAGAGTCTCCATAGTTGTGAATCATAGCATCTGAAGGAGTTGCAGGGCAGCCTTTGCTGACACAGGTTTTGCAGAGGGGAAAAGAGATAAATTGGAGGCAGAGGAAAGAGGAAAGAGAGGTCAGAAAATAGCAACTGCCTCTCATTCTCCTTGTATCATCGCCTCACAAGAGGAGATCCATTTTGCAGATCTGGGTTGGATCTCCAGCAGCCACTGTCAGATGGCTCCCGTTTATTCCAACAGTTCCAACAGGTGTTACTCTTATAGAGCCTGTTAGTGGAATAGTAAGTAGAATGCTGTACCTCCAGTCAGAAGACTCCTTTTTTAGAATTTACAACTGACCTCAGATACTTACTAGCTGGGCAAATTGATTAACCCTGTTTGTCTCAGTTTCCTTAATTATAAAATTACCTGGAGAAGGAAATGGCAAATCACTACAGTATCTTTGCCAAGAGAATCCTAAATGGACTCATAATCAAATATAAACTAAAAAACTGAACAATAAATTGTATTGCTAATGTTTTCCTTTTATTATCTCTCTGGTCATTACATAAGTAGCCCACTTCCTTGCACATTAACAGTCAATAATGCATATATACAAAATAAAGAAACCACATCCCTGACATTAATAGCAATGGACATTAGGAATCATCTAATTAATAATCTCTTAAACAGAAAAATGAGGTTCAGAGAAGTAAAGTGATTTTTTCAAAGTCAAAGAGATATGAATAATAACATCAGAATTGGAATGTGGGTCTTCTTATTCCAAATTCTGTGATAGTCCCATAATTCAACTTTTCTTCAGTGAAAGATATAAAAATATATTTGCGACCATGAGAGTACTTCTCAAAAATTTTGCTCTGGAAACTAGTTACTTCAGTTATACTTAAGACCAACTTTGCTAAGAGCTCACTTAGAAATGAGGCATTTATAAATTCCTTATTAAAACCTAGAAATTAATCATTTTGTTAGTTTTATTTGATTATTTTGAATTGCACTATTCTAAATTATAGTTCTTCAAAAATACACAAAAAATCTTGTTTTTTCAACTCTTTTTAACTTCATTTGTTAATGCTTCTAACAGGATTTTCTTGGTCTCTTTTGATTTTATTATAAAAGATATGAACTAAAGAAACCTTTCTTCCCCCCCCCCCAAATTGGAAGATACAAAGGCAATCATCAGCTTGTGTTTATTCTATTTTCAATTATTCTCTAACAATTTTTTAAAAATATGAAACCATTAGAAAGACTTTTGAATGATCTAAGGCTGTGCAATTTTTGTTTGAACTTTGGGTATCAATTCTTGATCGACTGTTTCCCTTGATCTTGTTGATAATGTTCTACACTGAGGCCAATGATTCTTCTTAAAGTTGCCTTCTAGTCTGACCCAAACAGGGATTATTGAAACATTATGTTTGCTTAATTTTCTTTTTTCTTTAGGAATCATGTAAGATAAAATTTCATTACACATCTCCCTTTTCTCCCATTTTTCCTTTTTTTCAAGTTAAAGAAGAGAAACTTTGTTGAAAAGTCAGTAAAGGAAAAAAATTAATTCATGAATCATGTTGGCTTGAAATACAGATATAAAGAAAAGTCATAGTTTTTATTCATCATATTGTTATATAGGTAAGAAAATGTCTTATTTCTAATAAAAAGAAGAGAAATATAGCCAATAAAGTATTTTGGGAATCCAAAATTGTACTAGTTAAAAAGATAGAACTCATGAAATTCAATATGGACACAAGTAGATGAAAACTATGAAACTTACCTGTTCATTCTCTGGTTAGGGGCATGATTCTATTAATGGGGGAAATGGCAGTGTTGTTTTATTTCCTTTTCTTTATAAAACATGGTTATGCAAAAAAAAAAAAAAAAGGGTAAAATAGCATCTTGCATATAGCATACATTTAATTAGGAAAAAGAACCTTGACTTCAAATATGTTTCTAACTCTTTAGTTTTATGTAGACCTCCCTTACAGAATTATATGGCAAGTTTCCAATTTGATTTCATATTTCCCCCCATACTTTATAAGTTTGCCCTTCAAAAGTGTGTTTCATTATCCAAATGCAATTAAACATTTAAGAGATTAATAATTTTGGACATTTTTAACCCAGAACATAAAAGAGCTTGCTTAATAATAATCATTTCTATTTTGAGAAGATTCAATATAATGACAAACTATGATTTATGTTTTCATATGTTTCATCTATCTGTCTACTTTTGAGATATAGCTGATTGTTGAGATGGATAAATATGCTTCTGGTATTATGATATATGTAGAGTCTGTTCATGACTTTAACTATACTTTAAGCTAATATTCATTCAAAGAATCTGACGAGGAATCATCAAATAATGCAATATCTTCTTCAATAATGCCTATTCCTAATTATAGGAAGTAGTTGTTCTCATGTGTATATATACATGACTGAAGAAAATAATCCCATTTTAAAGTTCTGTGCATAGATAGATAGATAGATACACACACACACACATAGAGACACGCACACACATATATATTTCAAGGTTGCTATAAATTGAAAGAAAAGGAAATATCAAGCCTTAGAGTAAGCATTATATAAATGACCTAGTCCAAGCAAAAATTAGAAATTTTTATCAAGCCACTTGAGACAATATATTCTATATAAACATGTTTGAGATAGTTTCTTATCTATTAATATTATATTTATCTTTATGTAGATTATCCTTATAACTATAAACATTCAAAAATATATAATAAAGTTATATCACATATGCAAATTTATGCATTTTATATATATATATATACATTTGTATATGCAAAAATGTGTATTTTTATATAAAAGAGATATAAAATACTTTTTAAAAATTTTTCTCTTTTCAAGCCAGGCTTCCCTAAGACTGAATCTAACGTACATTAATCTGGTCTTCAAATAATCAATAAACATTTGTTAAGTGTCTACTATATATCAGACACTGTCCTCAGCTCTGAATATCCAAAAGGAGACAAAATAGAGTCCTTCACTTTAAGGAGCCTACAAAGTAATGATGAAGAACATCAACAAATGCATGTAAAGTAAACTGTATCTGACCAGCTAGTATATTGCATATATTTGAATTAGCAAAGAATGGGTTTTCTATATTTCTGTTATTATAGCTCATTACAATATGGTAACACAGAACAGAAAACAAACCCAGTCATCACCTCCCTAGCAGAAGAATTGCTGAATATACATACATGGTATAGGTTGTATTTATTTTCTTTTTGAACTACCTTAAGCATGGAGAAGTTCCTAATAAAACTAGCCATAAAGTAGAGAATTTTTCATCCATATTAAACCTCAAAGAGTTTCTACTAAATTATTCAGAAGACCTTCAATTTTGAATGAAAACTATACCTATACTATCAAAATAAGAGCTCCTTGAAGTATTTTTTCTTGAATTCATTTTCATTAAATGATATTGCGCTTAATGAAAAGAAACTATCAAATTATATTTAGAAATGAAAAAAAAAAAGTTTCTCCTTAAGGTTTTTCTGTCTTTGTGTTTCTGTCTCTCTCTTTTTCTTTCTCTCTGGTTAGCCAGATAACTGTGAAAATAATCATAGCTTATCTCTTATAATAGGGGCTTTATAAAATTTCCAAATGTTTTATTTCAACCTTAAGTACCATATTATAAAAAACTGACAGGTATGAATAGTAAGTCCTTTTTAATAGTGCAATGCTAAAATCATTATATAACTTGAGTTGGTTTTTACAAAGACATAATACTTCTTTCTGAAAAGATACAAACTTGCCCTATTAACGTTGGGCCCTCACTTCATGGGGGGTGCAGGCTTACTAAAGATAGACACTTGCTTAATATATTTCTGATGTTTGGTACAGTGTGACATTGACATTTCTCATTAGAAAATGTTGGAATATGGTTATACTTAGATGAAGATGGCCTTTTAATCCATAGATCCTGCTTTCATTTCCTTGCTATGCCAGTGTAAAGCACCCTTCAGGATAAAACTGGAGATAGCTACTCTCAGTCTGAGACTTAATTGCATTCTGCAATTTAAAGAAGGTACATTTAATCATTGCTAGTGACAAGACTCCAGCATATTTAAAATAATGCATGAAATGCTAAACCATTTAAAAAATTCTACAAGTAGATAGATACATCTAAATTCTTTGAGGGTATTTAACACAATGTTATTCTCTACTCTCAAGATAATTGCATCAAGTTGTTAACACTAATTGTATCTTCTCTAAGCTTAAGCTCCAGTAGCCTATTTTTTCTTATCTTGGAATATTGTCACTTTTTATTTATCTTAAAGAGCCAACAAAGATAAGAAAAAAGAAAGAGCACTAACTTTGAAATGAGAAAAGTTGGGTTTAGGTCCCAAACTTGGTCACTTAACCATTCTGGCATTGTGAGACCATGGAAAGTCATGATTGAGTCACAATTGAGATTTTGGGTAGTCACAATTGAGATAATTCCTTCATTTTCAAAATGGGTATAATGCAATTTAACTACTCCATTTTGAAGGAAATGTATTGTAGATATTGAACTATTGAACTGTTTTACAAAGCTTAATTGTTCTTTCTTTCTTTCTTTCTTTTTTCTTTTTTTGGCGGGAGCACAAAATGGACATTTATTTAGAAGAAATTACAGACAAAATGAAGAAGTAAACTAAGCCTCAGGAGTGGTAAATATGAAATAGATTTGAGAGCAATAGGGTTACCAAAGAAAGGAGTTTGAAAGAATCCTTTAAAAGAATATGTCATAAGGTGTGAGTATATCATTGACTGACAGGCTAAATTCCTAGAGAAGTGTAGCAAATTAATCACAGTTAACTATAGTAAGAATAAAGGGAAGACACTATGAGGAAGGATACAGGGAGAGACAGAAAAAAGACCTCATTCAGCTATTATTTCTTAGATACTTTCCATCTCACTATTAACCTCATATCATATCAATCTATATTTTTCCTTTATAGATTTCTTTTTGGAATGTATTTTACCTCATTAACTATATCTTCAGATTCATTTCCACTTTTCTTCAATTTTAAGGTCGTCAACAAGTATTTACAAAGCAACTACTATATATCAAGCATTATGGTTTGTTCAGAAGATACAAAGACAAATAAAAAGTCTATTCACACAAACTCATTAATCTAATTAGGTATAATGCATATAAATAATTATGTATAAATAAGAAAAATAATGATAATAATAGCAATAATAATAGTTAAAATGTGTAAGGTAACAACTGTATACTAGGTATTTTGTTGAGTTCTTCATAAATATTATCTCATTTAATCCTCCTAACAAGTCTAGGATCTAGGTGCTATTATTATCTCCATTTTACAGATGAGAAAACTAAGATAAATATATATGAAGTAATTTCCCCCAAGTCACACAACCAGAAAATGTCTAATGAGAAATTTGCATGCAGGTCTTGGCCTACTGTTCTAACAGTATAAATGAAGGAAATCTCAGATTTCCTAGAACTATGGAAGGATCAGGAAAGATGTTTTGTAGAAGATGCAATTTTACCTTAGTTTTGAAGGCAGATAGGGAAGCCAAAAAGTAAAAACAATATAAAAGATCTTTCAGGCATGCTAGATAGGCAGTTAATATGCATAGATCTAGGAGGTGTATCATCTTGAGTAAGGAACAAGAAGGAAGATATTTTCATTATATCAGTCTGTAGAGGGAAGAAAATTGGAAAGGTAGAAAGAAAATATGTTATAAAAGGATTTCAAAGATAAACAAGATTTCATGTCAGAATAGAGAAGAGGTCATCTATAAGAGATTCTGCAAAGCTACAATCAACAAGAAGGGGAATGAGAGAGTGAGGAAGTAGGAATGTCACCTAGAATGTGAGCTGGGGATTGTTGTAAAAAATATCATGTGCAAATTAAAATATATCCAAAAGAGAATAGAATAAACTACCCCATTATTTCATTTGCTGAGTCATAAGATTTAAGAGTTAGAACTAGAATGGACTTTAGAAGCCATTTTAAACACTTTTTTATAGATAATCAAATAGGCTCATGTGATTAAAGGTACTTCTCCAAGGGTTACAGAGTTAGAAAGCAGAAAATCTGAAGTCCAACTTAAGATTTTCTGGTTCCAAGTTCATCACATTTCTATTATACTTTGTTTGAATTCCATCATCTTAAAATAGTTTATATTAATTTAGCACTATATTGTATTAGTAATTCTTGAGGTTTTGATATGAATTTTAAATTCTTTTAATTTATTCTAACTGAAGATTCTAGTCAGTATTTTCTGGATAAGTTTCTATCACATATTAAATATGATTTTAAAATCAAATTGTAATTTACTTCTGTCAAAGATAATGAACCCCCAATTTTTTTTATCTTTTCTTACAAAAATAATATAGCAAAATGTTAAGTGCATAGGATTTTTATTTTGGAGCATTCCAATTCTGGCATTACTTTCTACATTGCATAAAATGAAGTAAAGATAAGGTAAATGACTATATAATTTGAATCTGTTAGCCAATCTATCAATGTAGAGGGTTGTTTTCCTAATTAGAGTAATTAGAATAGGTAATGGGGAAACCAAATTATTACTCTTTGTAGATGATATGATGGTATACATAGAGAACACTAGAACATCAACTAAAAAACTATTAGAAATAATCCACAACATTAGCAAAGTTGCAGGACACAAAATAAACCCACATAAATCATCAGTATTCTTATACATCACTAACAAAATCTGAGCAAGAGATACAAAGAGAAATTCCATTTAAAATAACTGTCAATAGAATAAAATATTTGGGAATCTATCTGCCAAGGGAAAATCAAGAACTATATGAGCAAAACTATAAAACACTTTCCACACAAATGAAGTCAGATCTAAGCAACTAGAAAAATATCAAGTGCTCTTGAATAGGATGAGCAAATATAATAAAGATGGCCATACTACCTAAACTAATCTTTTTATTTAGTGCTATCCTAATCAAACTCCCAAGTAACTATTTTACTGACCTAGAAAAATTAACAACAAAATTCATCTGGAAGACCAAAAGGTCAAGAATTTCCAAGGGAATTAATGAAAAAATGCAAATGAAGGTGGCCTTGCTGTACCAGATCTAAACTATATTATATAACAGAGGTCATCAAAACCATTTGGGACTGGCTAAGAAATAGAGTAGGCAATCAGTGGAATAGTTTAGATTCACAGAACAATATAGTGAATGACTATAGTTATCTAAAGTTTGACAAACACAAAGACTCTAGCTTTTGGGATAAGAATTCACTATTTGACAAAAACTGCTGGGAAAACTGAAAACTAGGGCAGAAACTAGGTATTGATCCACACCTAAATGGGTTCATGATCTAGACATAAAGAATGATATTATGAACAAATTTGAGGATCATAAGATAGTTTATCTCTCAGATCTGTGGAAGAAGAAGGAATTTGTGACCAAAGAAGAATTAAAGATCATTATTGATCATACAATCGGTAATTGTGATTATATTGTTAAAAAGTTTTTGTACAAACAAAACAAATGATGACAAGATTAGAAGGGTAACAATAAACTGGGAAAACATTTTTACATTAAGAATCTCTGATTAAAGTCTCATTTCTAAAATATAGAGACAACTGACTCAAATTTAAAGAATTCAAGCCATTCTCCAAATGATAAATAGACAGACAGTTTTTAGATGAAGAAATTGAACTTTCTAGTTATATGAAAAGAGGCTCTAAATCATTATTGATTAGAGAAATACAAATTAAGACAACTTTGAGATACCATTATACATGTCTCAGATTGCCTAAGATGACAAGAAAAGACAATAAAGAATGTTGGAGGAGATGTGGGAAAACTGGGATGCTAAAACTTTGTGATAGAACTGTGAATGGATCCAACCATTCTGGAGAGCAACTGGGAATTATATTCCAAAAGTTATTAAGCTTTGCATACCTTTTGATCCAGCAAGGTTTCTCCTGGGGTTATATCCTAGAGAGATCTTAAAGAGGGGAAAGCAATTCACATGTGCAAAAATACTTGTGGCAGCCCTTTTTGTAGTGGCAAGAAACTGAAAACTGGGAGAATACCCATCAATTGGAGGATGGTTGAATAAATTATGGTATATGAATGTTGTAGAATATTATTTTTCTGTAAGAAAAGACCAGCAGGATGATTTCAGAGAGATTTGGAGAGACTTATATGAAATGATGATAAGTAAAATGAGCAGAACCAGGAGATCACGCATTGCAACAACAAGATTATACGATGATCAGTTCTGATGGACATGGCTCTCTTCAACAATGAGATGATTCAAACCAGTTCCAATTGTTCAATGATAAAAAGTGCCATCTACACTCAGAGAGAGGACAGTGGGAACGAAATGGAATGTAGTTCACAACAAAGCATTCTCATTCTTTTTGTTGTTTGCTTGCATTTTATTTTGCTTCTCTTTTTCTTTTTACTGGTTTGATTTGAGTTTCCTTGTGCAGCACAATAATTGCATAAATATGTATGCCTATATTGAGGGGGAAACAAAAGGTAGAAAGACAAATTATATTTAAAACAATGGGAAACAATATAAAGTACTTGGGCGTCTATATGCCAAAATAAAGTCAAATATTATCACACAATTAAAGAGATACTTGAACAATTGGAGAAATATTAATTGCTCATGAGTAGGCCAAGGCCTACTACTACACTAAAAATTACAATATTACCCTTACAAAAAATGCACAGGGTTGTATTGTTATGTCTATAAACTCTTAACCTATTAAAATATCTTTCTCAGATATACATATATATATATATATATATATATATATATGTATGTATTATTACATGGCTGAAAAGAGCTAAGTCTATCTAATTCTGACATACTATTTCAAAACTCTCAGATTGGCTACATGTGAAAAAAATAAAGATAAATATTGGAAGGGATTGTAGAAAACCGGGACACTAATACATTGTTGGTGGAATTGTGAACTGATCCAACTATTTTGGAGAACAATTTAGAACTATGCCCAAAGGGCTGTCAAACTGTGAATACTCTTTAATCCCTCAATGTCACTATGGAGTCTGTATACCAAAAGAACATAAAAGTTGAGGGAAGACCCGAATATTATTGTTTTATAAGAAATAGTGAACAAGCTAATTTCAGAAAAGTTTGGAAAGACTTAACATGAAATTATTCTGAGTGAAATGTGCAGAACCAGGAGAAGATTGTATAGAATAATAGCAATGTCATGTGAAGATCAACTATGATGGCTGGCTCTTCTCAGCAATGAGGTAATCCACAACAATTCCACTTGAGATAGAAAATGCCATCAGTATCTAGAGAGAGAACTATGGATACTGAATATGGATCAAAGTATAGTATTTTCACCTTTTGGTTTGTTTTGTTTTTCTTTCTCATATCTCCCCCTTTTGTAATGAATTATCTGCAGATGATAATTTCAAAGGTCCCCATAAAAGGCCTGCTTTATTTGGGCATAGAGGGAGATGGGCTAAGCACAAAGCGAGATGAACCCAGATGCCAAGTGTAGGTAGCATACAGTCCTAGGACAGTGTGGGCTCCATGCACTGGAGAATCTACAGGGAGGAATCTACAACAGTGTTGGCTATTCTTCTCTTTTTTCAAGCCAGTAGATCAGTTATAAGACATATCACAGGACCTGGCCATACCCAGTCAGCACTGGATGTCAGTCAGCACTGACATAGCACAGCCACTGCTGCTTGAAGAAGAAGCTTGGAGAATGTCCCCCTTGCCCTAAATGTAGATCTCAACTTTTTAAAAAAAAATGAAAAAAAAAGAGCATTTTTTATGGTGAAAGAGAAGAACAGATTTCAAACCCTGAGGTTAGCAAAAGCAGATTGTCTCCAGGAAAAAACAAACAAACAAACAAACAAACAACAACAACAGTAACAAAAAGGGTGATATAAATTGGTCCTCATCTCACAAGCCTCTTATGGAAGAAATTAAAATAGATCTTAAAAGAGAGCTAGAAGAAAAATGGGAAAAGGAAATGACAACTTTGTAAGAGGGTTTGGAAAAGGAAACACAGAAATTATCTGAAAATTCCTTACACAATAGATTGAGAAATGGAAAAAGTATATAACTCCTTATAAAATATATTTGAAAAAAAATGGAAAAGCAAACAACTCCCTGAAAAACAGAATGTGTGAAATGGAAAAAAAATCCATAGAACAAAACAACTCATTTAACAATTCAATTGGCCAAATACAAAAAGAAGTAAATAAGGTAACTGAAGAAAACAATTCACTAAAAATCAGGACTTCATTCATTCACATCAAGAATCAGTCAAGCAAAACAAAAAAAATGAAACAAAAAAAGAAGAAAATATAAAATACCTATTTGGAAAAACAATTGAGCTGAAAAATAGATCTAGGAGAAATAATCTAAGGATTACTGGACTTCCTGAAAACCATGAAGAAAAAAGTGCTGAGACATTATCTCAGGAATCATCAAAGAGATTACCCAGATGTCATAGAATCAGAAAGTAAAATAGCCATACAAAAATTCAAAAATCACTTCTGAAAGAGACTCTAAAATACAAACTCTAAGAAATATTGTGACTAAATTTTAGAATTTTTGACCAAGGAAAAAGTATTGCAAGCAGCCAGAAAGAATTCAGATGCTGAGAAAAAACAATCAGGATTGTCTAAGAACTAGCAGCTTCCACCATAAAGGACCATAGGTCCTGGAATTCAAAAGGCAAAGGGTCTTGGAATGCAGCCAAGAATAAACTACCTAACTATACTGAGAATTTTCTTTCAATGCAGAAGACGGACATTCAATGATACAGGTGAATTTCATTTATTTCTAATGAAAAGACCAGAAGCAAAAAAATTGACCTCTAAATATAAAACTTAAGAGAAGCATAAAAAATACAAAGGAAAGAACTCTTGAGAACTATATGTTATGGGCATACATAGAGAATGCAGGTATAATTTGATTTTACTGTCATAATAAGAAAAAAAAAAACTAGAGGTAGAAAGGGATTGTCCTGGAGAAAGGAGAAAATGTAGATAAAGTGAGGAAAATTTTATCTCATGAAGAGGCAAATAAAACCAGTTATAATTGAGGAAAAGAAAGGAAAGTGTAATGTACTTACTTGGTTTTCTGGAGGTCTCTGGACAAGTCTCCATTTCTTAATAATCACCACAAGAATAGCCAGGTGTTAAAGTCCAAATTCTTTATTGTCTCCTTGCCTGGGATTAGGCAGCTTCCTGGAGAGCCTTTCAGACCATCTTGGTCTCAGTAGGGGAAGTGCAGGGGGCCAGCCACCACAGTATTGTTGAAGATGGAATGAATCTGTCTCAGAGTCCTTTCCAAGTCTGTACCTAGCCCTTCTGAGTCTCTCTCCAAGCCCTTCTGAGCCTGTCTCTGGCTCTGAATCCCAGCTTATATGTTCTACACTGAGTATAGACCAATCATTAGGGGACAGAGCCAGGATGATGGAGAAGGCACAAGCAACATTCTAAATTCCATTTGCACCCTCACAACTAAATACCAAATTCAGCCTCAAAAATAGTGCTTGAATGATAAAATTCAAGAAGATTGGAAGTACAACAACATAATCTGGAAGATCGCCAGGAAAGGTTTGTCCTGAGTGGTGGGAGCAGGCCAGCACAAGTAGGGATATAGGAGAAGCTACCATACTGAGCAGAAAGGGGACGGGATGGTCTCTGTGGGTGGAAAATTTACATGGAGGACTTTACCACAGGTTGGCTGCTCTGCTTTGATTGCAAAGCAGTAGACCAGTAGAGAAATTAAAGCCAAAGATAGAGTGTACTCCAAAAAATGCCAGAATATAACAGGATTTGGCTACACCCACCCAGAACTGGAAGTGAGTGACTCAGCACAGACCACAGCCCAGCTGTGCAGCTGCCTTCTGCAGCACAGGGATTTTGCTTGGGGCAGTCACAAATCTGCACAGCAGAAGGGCTCGGCCCAACGCAACCTCTAATCTGCACAGTGGGGGGGTCATCCTGGGGCAATAGAACTTCTACAGGGCAGAGACACTTTCAGTGCAGTGCAGGACTTTTTCCAGGCAACTGCTAATACCCACAGAGGGCTTCTGCCTAGGATAGTGACACTTTTGCTGTTCAGCTTCTAGCCCCAGGGTAGTCACCAATCTGTACAGCAGGGCTTTTAGCAGGGGGATTCCTTAGCTTGGCCCATGCTACCTAGAACAGAGTAGCTTCCAGTGTGAAGCTTTTCCCAGAGTACTTCCACAGCTCAGCCACTCTTTGCAGTCCATTAGTAGGATAGCTACTGTCCATATACCTATCCCTGCTTTGCAGAGGAAGCTGGTAACCTCCTTGCCCTGAAGGCAGAACCTAAGGGCTTTAAAAATGAGTAAAAAAGCCAAACTGACAATTGATAGCTTCTACATAGAAAGAGAGCAGGTTGTCAACCCTGAGGGGACTAATAGCAGACAGTTTCTAGATAAAACCCCAAAGGGGGATGTAACCTGATCCCCATCATACAAGGCTCTCCTAGAAGAAATTATAAAAATATTAAAAGAGAATAGAAGAAAAATGGGGAAAGGAAAGCAAAGCTATAAAAGAGAGTACAGACAAGGCTTATAACTCACAGAAAAATTTGATAAAATTGAACAAGAAAACAACTTTCTGAAAGATGAATTGGAAAAGGTAAAGAACTCCCTGGAAAATAGGATTTGTGAATTGTAAAAAGAAAATAACTCAGTAAAAAAAAATAGTGAAATGGAAAAAAATTCCATAGAGCAAAACAACTCATTTAAAAACTCAAATTTGACATATACAAAAAGAAGTTAAAAATGAAGAAAATAGCTCATTAAAAATCAGAATTGAACAAATAGAAATGAATGATTCATTGAGACATCAAGAATCAATCAAGCAAAACCAAAAAAATGAAAAATTAGAAAAAAAGTAAATAACTACTTGGAAAAACAGCAGACCTGGAAAATAGATCTAGGAGAGGTAATCTGAAGATTAATGGACTTCCTAAAATTATGATGAAAAAAAGAGCCTAAATATTATTTTACAGGAAATCATCAAAGAGAATTGCCCAGATGTAATAGAATCAATAGGTAAAATAGGCATTGAAAGAATTCATCAAACACCTTCTGAAAAAGACTCTAAAATAAAAACGCCAAGGAATATTGTGGCTAAATTTCAGAACTATCAGACAAAGGAAAAAATATTACAAACAGCCAGAAAAAACAATTCAAATACTGTGGAGCCACAATAAGGATCACTCAAGATCTAGCTGCTTCCACATTAAAAGATCAAAGGGCCTGGAATCTGATATCCCAAAAGGCAAAAGAACTTGGAAAGCAGACAAAAATAAACTACCCAACTAAGCTGAGCATTTTCTTCCAGGGAAGAAGATAAACATTTAATAAAACAGAAAAATTCCATTTGTTTCTAAGGAAAAAAACCAGAACTAAACAACAACAACAAAAATATTGATCTCCAACCATAGGACCCAAGAGAAGCAGAAAAAGGTAAAAAGAACTCTTGAGAAGTGTATTTTTGTTGTGGATATATATAAAGAGTACATGTATAATTTGATTTTACTAAAATAACATAAAAAGGGAAATAGAAAGGGAAAGGGTATAATATCAGAAAAAGGGAAAAGGGGAAATAAAAAGAGGGAAACTACATCCCACAAAGAGGCAAAGGAAACATATTATATCTGAGGGGATTTAGAGAGGGGGAGGAACATTGTGTGAATCTTACTCTCATCAAAGTTGGCTCAAAGAGAAAATAATTGATATATTTGGTTTATAAAAAACATCTCTCACCTCATTAAAAAGGGGTAGAGGAAAGGTGAAAAGAAAAAGAGTAATAAGGGAAAGGTACAAGAAAGGGGAGGGGATTCAAAGGGGGTGGGAGGGATTCTAAAGAGAGAGAGCTACATGATGAAAGTGGTGCCCATAAGTTTAATACTGGGAAAGAGGGTAAGGGGGGCAATAAAAAGAAAAACATAATCTGGGAATAATAAGATGGCAGGAAATATAGCATTAGTCATTTTAACCATAAATGTGAATGAACTCTCCCATAAAGCAGAAGAGGATAACAGTCTGGATCAAAAGTCAGAACCCTAGAATATGGTGTTTACAGAAAACACATTTAAAGCAGGGACATACACAGAGTAAAGGTGAAAGGCTGGAGCACAATCTATTATGCTTTAGGTAATGCCAAAAAAAGCAGGGGTAGCCATCCTTAGATCAAGCAAAAGCAAAAATAGATCTAATTAAAAGACATAAGGCAGGAAACTATATCTTGCTAAAGGGCAGCATAGACAATGAAGCTATATCAATACTAAACATATATGCACCAAATAGTATAGCATCTAAGTTCCTAAAGGATAAGTTAAGAGAGTTGCAAGAAGAAATAGACAGCAAAACTATAATAGTGAGAAATCTCAACCTTGCACTCTCAGAATTAGATATATGAAACCACAAAACAAATAAGAAAGAAATTAAAGAGGTAAATAGAATATTAGAAAAAAATTAGGTATGATAGATCTTTGGAAAAAACTGAATGGAGACAAAAATGAGTATACTTTCTTAGCAGTTCATGGAAGCTATGCAAAAATTGACCATATATTAGGACATAAAGACCTCAAAATTAAATGTAGGAAGGCAGAAATAGTAAATGTATTCTTTTCAGATCATGATGTAACAAATACTACATTCAACAAAAAGCTAGGGGTAAACAGACCAAGAAGTAATTGGAAACTAAATAATCTCATCTTAAAGAATGATTGGGTGAAACAGCAAATTATAGACACAATTCATAATTTCACCCAAGAAATTGATAATGATGAAACATCATTCCAAAATTTGTGGCATGCAGCCAAAGCAGTAATAAGGAGAAATTTTATATCTTTAGAGGCTTACTTGAATAAAATAGAGAAAGAGAAGTTCAATGAATTGGGCTCACAACTTAAAAAGCTAGAAAAAGATCAAATTAAAAAAAACACACCAATCAAATACTCAACTTGAAATTCTAAAATGAAATGGAGAAATTAATAATATTGAAAGTAAAAAAAAATGAACTAATAAATCAAACTAAGAGTTGGTTTTATGAAAAAACAATAAAATAGATAAACCTTTGATAAATCTGATTAGAAAAAAGAAAGAAGAAAATCAAATTGTTAGTCTTAAAAATTAAAAGGGAGAACTCACCACTAATGAAGAGGAAGTTAGAGCAGTAATTAGGAGATACTTTGTGCTAATTTATGCCAAAAATTTGATTACTTAAATGAAATGGAAGAATACCTTCAAACATATATCTTGCCCAGATTAACAGAGGAAGAAGTATATTGGTTAAACAATCCCATTTTAGAAAAAAGAAATAGAACGAGCTATTAATCAACTCACTAAGAAAAAATCCCCAGGACCAGATGGATTTACATGTGAATTCTACCAAATATTTAAAAAAACAATTAACTCCAATGCTATATAAGCTATTTGAAAAAAAAGGATTGAAGGAGTCCTACAAAATTCATTTTATGACACTACATTGTACTGATACCTAAACCAGGTAGGTTGAAAACACAGAAAGAAAATTATAGACCAATCTCCCTAATAAATATTAATGCTAAAATCTTAAGTAAAATATTAGCAAAAAGATTACAGAAAATCATCCCCAGGATAATACACTATGACCAAGTAGGATTTATACCAGGAATGCAGGGCTGGTTCAATATTAGGAAAACTATTAGCATAATTGACCATACCAATAACCAAATTAACAAAAACCATATGATCATCTCAATAAATGCACAAAAACATTTGATAAAATCCAACTTCGATTCTTACTAAAAACTCTTTAGAGTATAGAAATAAATGGACTTTTCCTTAGAATAATCAGTAGCATCTATTTAAAACCATCAATAAGCATCATATATAATGGGGATAAACTGGAACTGTTCTCAATAAGATTAGGAGTGAAACAAAGTTGCCCACTATCACCTTTACTATTCAATAATGTATTAGAAATACTAGCTTTGGCAGTAAGAGTTGAGAAAGAGATTAAAGGAATTAGAATAGGTAAAGAGGAAACCAAATTATCACTCTTTGCTGATGATATCATAGTATACTTAGAGAACCCCAGAAATTCTGCTAAAAAGTTATTAGAAATAATCTACAACTTTAGCAAAATTACGGGATAAAAAATAAATCCACATAAACCCTCAGCATTTTTATATATCATCAACAAAATCCAATAGGAAGAGATAAAAAGAGAAATTATATTCAAAATAACCATCAATAGCATAAAATATTTAGGAATCTATCTTCCAAAGGAAAGTCAGGAATTGTATGAGCAAAATTACAACACACTTTCCACACAAATAAAATCAGATTTAAATAACTGGAAAAATATTGAGTGCTATTGGATAGGCCAAGCAAATATAATAAAGATGACAATACTACTTAAAACTAATTTATTTATTTAGTGCTATATCAACCAGACTCCCTAGAAACTATTTTAATGACCTAGAAAAAAATAACAAAAAAATTCATATGGAAGAACAAAAGAATTTCAATGGTATTAATGAAAAAAAAAAAAATCAAATGAAGGCAGCCTAGCTGTAGCTAATCTAAAATTATATTATAAAGCAACAATCACCAAAACCATTTGGTATTGGCTAAGAAATAGACTAGTTGATCAGTGGAATAAGTTAGGTTTACAGCACAAAACAGTCAATAACTACAACAATCTAGTGTTTGAAAAACCCAGATCCCAACTTTGGGGATAAGAATTCATTATTTGAAAAAAACTGCTGGGAAAACTGAAAATTAGCATGGCAGAAATTAGGCATGGATCCACACTTAACACCGTATACCAAGATAAGATCAAAATGGGTCCATGATTTAGACATAAAGAATGAGATCATAAATAAATTAGAAGAACATAGGATAGTTTACCTCTCAGACTTGTGGAGGAGGAAGAAATTTGTGACCAAAGAAGAACTAGAGATTGTTATTGAGCACAAAATAAAAAATTTTGATTATATCAAATTAAAAAGCTTTTGTATAAACAAAACTAATGGAAATGATTAGAAGGGAAGCAATAAACTGGGAAAACATTTTTAAAGTTAAAGGTTTTAATAAAGGTCTCATTTCTAAGATATATAGAGAATTCACTCTAATTTATAAGAAATCAAGTCATTCTCCAGTTAATAAATGGTCAAAGGATCTGAACAGACAATTTTCAGATGATGAAATTGAAACTATTTCTACTCATATGAATGGGTGTTCCAAATCACTGTTGATCAGAGAAATGCAAATTAAGACAACTCTGAGATAGCACTACACACCTGTCAGATTGGCTAAGATAACAGGAAAAAATAATGATGAATGTGAGAGGGGATGCAGGAAAACTGGGACACTGATGCATTGTTGCTAGAGTTGTGAACAGATCCATCCATTATGTAGAGCAATTTGGAATTATGCTCAAAAAATTATTAAACTGTGCATACTCTTTGGTCCATCAGTGTTACTACTTGGCTTATATCCCAAAGAGATATTAAAGAAGGTAAAGGGACCTATATGTGCCAAAATGTTTGTGTCAGCCCTTTTTGTAGTGGCTAGAAACTGGAAATTGATGGATGCCCATCAATTAGAGAATGGTTGGGTAAATTGTAGTATATGAATGTTATGGAATATTATTTTTCTGTAAGAAATGACCAGCAGGATGAATACAGAGAGGCTTGGAGAGACTTACATGAACTGATGCTAAGTGAAAAGAACCAGGGGATCATCGTACACTTCAACAACAACACTTTATGAACTTTTATTCTGATGGAAGTGGATATCTGAGGAAAAGAAAAAGATCCAATTCAATTCAAATTGATCAATGATGGATATAATCAGCTATATGCACAGAAGGAATACTGGGAGATGAATGTGGGCTACTTGCATTTTTGTTTTTCTTCCCATGTTATTTTTACCTTCCAAATCCATTTTTTTTGTGAAACAAGAGAAATGTACAGATTTGCACACATATATTGTATCTAAGATATACTTTAATATGTTTAACATGTATGAGACTGCATAATATCTATGGGAGGGTGTGAAGGGAGAGAAGGGAAAAGTTGGAACATAAGTGAGTGCAAGGAGCAATGTTGCAAAAATTCCCCATGTGTATGTTCTGTCGATCAAAAGGTATTAAAAAAACATAAATATAAGAAATCTGAGGAGTAAAAACAAAAGACTTTCAAACAAGATTTGTCCACATCTAAAATTAGATGGTGCATGGTAGAATTTTCTATTTGTTACTTGACAATGATCTTTTATAAAAATTGTGATTATAAAAAAACCCTTTGAAACCAAGTATATTATAGGAGAGAAATAATTGTTTCTGAAAACCATTACTGCATTTGCTTTCATTTCATGCTCTAGGCTTGTACTGAGGCAGAGATTTTCGAGTAACAGTAAGAGAGGATTTATGTTCATGCCACTTTGGAAGCAAATCAGCATTAGTCACTAAAATATGTCCTTATGATTAGTTCATCAAATAACACACACTGAAATGGTCAAAGATATGCATATATTAGGAACTTACTATGTAAGTACCAGTAAGATAGTTTATAGAGAGCACAATTAATAGAGAAGCAGATACAAGACAATATTAAGTACTGAACTAGGATTTATTGTTAATGCTTGATAATGATTTATTAATATAAAAAAATTCATGGAAATTTTTGATACTTAGTCATGTATCATTGAGATCATAGCTTATACTCCATAATCCAAAATAGTTGCACATTCTAGTATGGTTTGTAAGACTCTGACATTGTCTTTATGTTTTGTATGATTGTATGTGTTAGTACTTCTATATCTTCTTCCTTATGATTACATTTTATATGGGTCATATTTCTAATGAAGTTTTAGGTGAGGATTACATTTTTTCCTTTCATTTGATACTTCGGATCTTCTAAGATAATGGTAATCACAGTGAAGGGCTCCAGTGAATAAGGATTTCATTGAATGATGGATGAAATGAAAGGATTAGTTTTATTTGTAAAATTTAAAAACTACATCCATCAGCGTGTATTAACAGTTGATTGTTTTTGAAATCTCACATTGAGGTTCCTTTGGATAATTGTAGTATTTTCTTTTCAATATAGACACTTTTCAATATAGACCTCTTTTCTAGTCACTTTATTCTTGTCTTGGAATGCAATAATTATGTCTTTTTAAAATATTATTCTAAATTTAATGAACTCCAAATGGAGTAAAACATATAACAGAACAACAAAAAATAAGATGATGCTCCATTCCTTTTCCCTTTTTTCTGCTTTAAAAGCCTTGAGCATTGGGTGACCTTGCCTTTATTTACTTTCATTCTTCTCCCCTTTCATCCTACATATTCAGAGGAAAACAATAAGTTCATTATGTTCCTTTCAAGAAGTTGGTGGTATACTTCAACATCAGTATGCTAAAATTGCAATTGGTCTTGATCTTGATCAGAGTTCTCAGGACTTTCAGTGTCATTTTCATTTATAATATTTTTATTGTTTATTTTTTGTTTATCTGTTTTTTGCTCAATTCATTGTACAATAGTTCATATTGGCTATACAGGGTTTTCTGAAACTACTAATTTTGTCATTTTATGGAGTGCAACACTGCCAATAACATTCATATGCCATAATTTGTTTAGCCATTAAGCAATAGTTTATGAACAGGCAATTTTCAAAGGAAGAAATGTGTGCTATCACAAATCCTTGAAAACTGTCTATTTTTTTGAACTTTCATTATTACCTATGAAATTGTTAAAGTCCTGAGAGGACATTGGTTTCTTCACCTTGTAATAGTATATAAACAATCCATTCTCAGACGATTATTTCTAATTTAGCAAATTAGTTTTATTTTGATTTTCCTTCATTTCCTAATAATTCCTCTGACTGGAATTTTCGTTAAAAAATGTTCCTTTAAAAAAAGGACATGATTTCTCTATACTTTATACTTTAAAATAATGCATTGTTTGTAGAATTGTGAACTCATCCAGCCATTTTGGAGAGAAATTTAGAAGTATTTAGAAATTTAGACTTTCCTATGAAACTCATTACTTAATCATCAGACACCAAGTTGTGATGCACCACGTGTAACACTATAGTTTTTCTTTTCCTTATTGTTTTCAAATTTTATTCTATCTCTTAAATATTCATAACATCAGACAAAGGTATTTGTGCTTCCTAGATAAAAATACAGAGATTCATTTATCTATTTTTTCATTTATGTGTAGTGATAAATACTGTGTTAAGTTGCTGTTGGGTTTGTTGTTGTTTGTTGTTGCTTTGAGGGTGTAAGAAATTTGAAAAATAAATTTTAAAAAGAATGGAAATTAAATAGATTTAATTTAGTGTATACTATGTATTAACAGTTAAAAATTCACTCATTTGAATTACTGAACATTTTTTTTCAAATACGTTCTTGAGTTTTAGCTGTTTTCTGTTGATGTCTTTGTACTTCTTAGATAAAATATAATTATAAAGTATGTTTTTTTCTTGCTTTAAAAAATACTGATAACATTTGTCAATAAATGACTTCAATTATTAGATTCCCATGAAATTGAATCAAGAAATTATAAGAGACAAAACCAAAGAAACTTTTTTGATGCTAAGATAACTTGAATAATGTGTTATTGTAAACAACATTAACAACAGTAAGGAGAATAACATCCATTCCTGAAATCAGTGATTTAGGGGTTGAAGGAACATCAGCTATCTGAGGCAACTTATTCATTTTACAAGTAAGGAAAGTAATGCCCAGAGAGAATAAATGATTCATGATAAACAAATGAGTACAAGTAGGCAAACTGAGTGAATCTAGTACCTCTATTGACAATCAGTGTTCTTTATTATGAAACATTGTTCCTTAGTGTTTATTATCTCAAGCCAATTCATGTAATAACAATTCAATAAATATTTGTTGAATTAATTAATCAAAGACTAAATGAATTAGTCTGAATTATTATGAACTATTTCTGTAATATACATGAGTGGTTATATAATTCACTAGGTTTAAATTTACATATGCAATTCATACATAGGTCCTTTCCTTTTGCTATTTTTCTTTTTTTTCCTAAATGTATTTCTTCATGTTGTCTTGTTGAATCCCCACCCATCTTTTAAAACCCAATGTAGAGTCAGAGCCAAGATGATGAAGAGGACACACATGTCTGTCTAAGCTCTTCCTTACCCTCAGAGTACTTTGTTTTATGAAAGGCCTTGGAATTAGTGCTTGACTATCAAAACCCATGAATATTGGGAGTACAACACATTAACAACAGAATATATTCTCTAAATTTGCCAGAAAAGGTCTGTTTTTGCTCTCGTGCAGGGATGGTTAGGCCAGGCACAGATCAGGAAGTTGGCAGTGAGAGCATGGAGGGCAGCTCATGCTGAGCAGACCAGAGTGGGACAGGGTGTGGTCTCATTGTGCAGAAAATTTCCAGGAAGAACTTTACCTCAGTGTGAACTACTTTGCTCTGTCAGCAAGCCAGTAGATCAGCAGAGAAGCTATAAACACAGGGGATAAAGACTATAACCCCAAAACACTAGAGTTTCTCAGGACCTGATCACACCCACCTGTGGTGTTCTCTTCTTTTGTATAATATATGATGGTTCTCTGGGAGCAGGTTTCTTGGGGAGGTTTTCTGGAGGCAGCCTTAGTTTCAGTTCAAAGTAATAATCACTTCAAATGCAGCCAGCTGATAAAATCCAAATATTTATTTTCTCCTTCCAAGTCTTATCTCTTTCCTTGGGCCCAATTAGCTTAGTGGTGTCTCTCCCTCCTTGGTTCCAAGAGCTCTTGCACCTTGTCTTTTGCCTCTGCCAGCTTCTACCTCTAGCTTTACTCCGACTCCTGGAAATCTTCCAAACTGACTGACTGACTGAAACAAGCTTTTTTATGCTCTTTTAAAGGTGTAAATTCAAAGATTGACTCCTCCTCTGAGAGTGGAAGGTTTGAATTGGATATCTCATACTGAACCATGAAATCTCCCAAATGTGTGAACTAATGTGTGAGCTAATGTGTGAACTCTCAAAGGTGTTAAATTAAGCATTGTTTCTATCAAATCTAGTGATTTAACACCTTGTAAGGATTGGCTCTAAAGTGTGAACCAATAAGCATTGTTTCTATCAATTCCATTGAGTTATCATTAGGATTCTAATACCCACCCAGTACCGGGAGGGACTCAGCACAATCTCAGAGTGAAACAGCTAATCCCAGTGCAACCACTGCTGTCCCACTGCTGCTTCACTGCTATTTCCTATTTTCTATAGAGGAAGCTTGGTTACATCACACTGTCCTAAAAGCAGACTGTAGGTGTTTTGTTTGTTTGTTTTTTTGTGTTTTTTGTCAAAATGAGTAAAAAGTTAAAGTGGGATCTAACTATAGATAGGTTCTATATTGATAGAGAATAGACTTCAAACCCTGAGGAGACTAAAAACAGATTGTATGAAACCCCAAAAGAGGATATTATGTAGTCCTCACCACACAAGGCTCTCATAGAAGAAATTAAAAAGGCTCTTACTAAAAAGTTAATAGAAAAATGGGAAAAGGAAATGGAAGCTTGGCAAGAGGGTCTGGCTAAGTCATCCTACTCATTAAAAGATACAATGGATAAAGAAACAAACTCCCTGAAAAAAAAAAAATTAGTGAATTGTGAAAAGGAAATAACTCTCTAAAAAAGAAAAGTAGTGAAATAGAAAAAAAAATAGAATAAAACAACTCATTAATAAACTCAATTGGACAACTATAAAAAGAATTTAAAAATTAAATGAAGAAAATAATTGATTAAAAATCAGAATTGAACAAATGGAAATGAATGACTCGAAAAGATGCCAAGAATCAGTCAAGTAAAACCAAACAAAAGGGAAAAAATAGAAAAAATGTTAAAGACCTACTTGGGAAAACCACAGACCTGGAAAATAGATCTAGGAGAGATAATGTAAGGATTATTGGACTTCCAGAAAACTATGATGAAAAAAAGATCTCAGACATTATTTTTTCTGGAAATCATCAAAGAGAACTGCCCAGATGATATAAAAACAGAGGGTAAAATAGACATTGAAAGAATTCACCAATCACCTACTGAAAGAAACTCCAAAATCAAAACTCCAAGAAATATTATGGCTAAATTCCAGAACTATCAGAGCAAGGAAAAAATACTAAAAGCAGCTAGAAAAAAAAAAACAATTCAAATACAAAGGAGCTACAATAAAGATTACTCAGCATCTAGCATGTCCACATTAAATGATCAAACATCCTGGAATCCTATATTCCAAAAGGCTAAGAAACTTGGTATGCATCTAAGAATAACTTACCTAGCCAAAATGAACATTTTTTCCTAGGGAAGAAGATGGTCATTCAGTGAAATAGGTAAATTCCATTTATTTCTGATGAAAGGAAAAACAGAACTAAACAAAAAGTTTGACCTCCAAATATAGGACTCAAGAGAAAGGTAAAAAGAAATCTGGGTTACTATATTTCTGTTATGAGTATACATAAAAAAACATGTATAATTTGGTTTTACTGTTTTAATATGAAAAAAGAACTAGAGGTGGAAAGGACATTGTACCAGAAAAAGGGAAAATTGGAGGTATTACATCTCATGAAAAAGCAAAGGAAACCTATTATATCTGAGGAAAAGAAAGGAGGGGGATGACCATAATGTGAATCTGATTCTCATCAATATTGACTTAAAGAGAAAAATATTAGACATATTCGATTTAGAGAGAAACTTCTTCCACCTCATTGAAAAGTGGGAGGGGAAAAGTGAAAAGAGAAGGAGTAAGCTAAATAGAAGCAAATACAGAAACTGTAAGGAAAAGGTTTTAGAAAAGGGGAGAAACTTTAAGGTGGAGTGAGGGATCCCAAAGAGGGAAAAGCTGGGTGAGCCAAGTGGTGTTCACAAGTTTAATATTGGGGAGGAGGTTAGGGTAAAAGAAAGAGAAAAGCATAATCTGGGGTAAACAAGATGGCAGGAAATACAGAAGTAGTAATTTTAACCATAAATGTGAACGGGGGAAACTCCCTCATAAAGCAGAAGCAGATAGCAGACTAGATTAAAAGCCAAAATCCTACAATACATTGTATACAGGAAATACACTTGAAGCAGGGCAATACTAACAGTGAAAGTAAAAGGCTAGAGCAGAATCTACTATGCTTTAGATAAATTCAAAAAATCAGGGGTAGCCAACCTGATCTCAGATCAAACAAAAACAAAAATTGATCTAAATAAAAGAGATAAGGAAGGGCACTATATCTTGCTAAAGGGTAGCATAGATAATGAAGCAATATCAACATTAAACATATATGCACAAGTGTGTAGCATCTAAATTCTTAAAGGAGAAGTTAAGAGAGCTGCAAGAAGAAATAGACAGCAAAATTATAATAGTTAATTTTATTTATTTATTTATTTTTTTAGTTTGGGACATCTCAAACTTGCATTCTCAGAACTAGATAAATCAAACCACAAAATAAATAAGAAAGAAGTTAAAGAAGTAAATTAATATTAGAAAAAGTTAGATATGATAGATCTTTGGAGAAAACTAAATGAAGACAAAAAGGAGTACACTTTCTTTTTGGGAGATCATGGAACCTATACAAAAGTTGACCATATATTAAGACATAAAGAGCTCAATACAAATGCAGAAAAGCAGAAATAGTAAATTTATTCTTTTCAGATCATGATGCAATAACAGTTACATTCAATAAAAAGTCAGGGTAAAATAGACCAAAAATAATTAGAAACTAAATAATCTCATGCTAAAAAAGATGGGTTAAATAGTAAATTATACACATAATTAATAGTTTCACCCAAGAGAATGGCAATAATGAGATGTCATACCAAAATGTGTGGGATGCAGCCAAAAGTGGTAATAAGGGGAAAATTTATATCTCTATAGAGTCCTACTTCCATAAAATAGAGGAAGAGGAAATGAATGAATTAGGTTTACAGCTAAAAAAGCTAGAAAAAGAGCAAAATAAACTAAATTTAAAACACTACAATTCACTAAAAGAAAAAAATGATAAAGTGGAAAAAGAAAACAACTTCCTAAAATGTGAATTGGAAAAGATAAAGAAGTTCCAGTGAAACAGAATTTATGAATTGGAAAAAATAAAGAACTCACAGGAAAGTAGAACATGTGAATTGGAAAAAAGAAAATAAGTCAGTAAAATTAAAAAAAATATAGTGAAATGGAAAAAAAATTCCATAGAGCAAAACAATTCATTTAAAAACTCAGTTGGACATATATAAAAAGGATTAAAAAAAAGCTAATGAAGAAAATAACTCATTCTTTTTTATTATAACTTTTTTTTATTGACAGAACATATGGCTGGCTAATTTTTTTATATTATCCCTTCCACTCACTTTTGTTCCAACTTTTCCCTTCCCTCCCTCCACCTCCTTCCCTAGATGGCAATACATGGAAAATAATTCATTCTTAAAAGAGAAATTAAGAGAGCTGCAAAAAGAAATAAACAGCAAAACTGTAATAGTGAGACAGCTCAACCTTGCACTCTCAGAATTAGATGAATCAAACCACAAAACAAATAAGAAGTTAAAGAGGTAAACAGAATATTAGAAAAGTTAGGTATGATAGATTTTTGGAGAAAATTGAATGAAGACATAAAGGAGTACACTTTCTTCTCAGCAGTTCATGGAACCTATACAAAAATTGAACATATATTAGGACATAAAGACCTCAAAATTAAATGGAGAAAGGCAGAAATAGTTAATGCATTCTTTTCAGATCATGATGCAATAAAAACTACATTGAACAAAAAGTTAGGGGTGAATAGACCAAAAAGTAATTGGAAACTAAGTAACCTCATCCTAAAGAATGATTGGGTGAAACAGCAAATCATAGGCAAAATTAATAATTTCACCTAAGAGAATGACAACAATGAACCAACATACCAAAATTTGTGGGATGCACACAAAGTGTAATAAGGGGAAATTTTAGATTTTTAGAAGCTTCCTTGAATAAAATAGAGAAACAGAAGATCAGTGAATTGGGTTTGCAACTTAAAAAGCTAGGAAAAGACCAAATTAAAAATCTCTAATCAAATACTAAACTTGAAATTCTAAAATGAAAAGGAGAAATTGATAAAATTGAAAGTAAAAAAAAAAAAAAACTATTGAATTAATAAATAAAAGTAAGAGTTGGTTTTATGAAAAAAAAATAAAATAGATAAATCTTTGATAAATCTGATTAGAAAAAAGGAAGAAGAAAATCAAATTAGTAGTCTTAAAAATGAAAAGGGAGAACTTTTCACCAATGAAAAGGAAATTAGAGCACTGCCAATAAATTTGATAACCTAAGTGAAATGGATGACTACCTTCAAAAATATAGGCTTCCCAGATTAATAGAGGAGGAAATAAATTGCTTAAACAGTCCCATTTTAGAAAAAGAAATAGAACAAGCTATTAATCAACTCCTTAAGAAAAAACCCCCAGGATCAGGTGGATTTATATGTTAATTCTACCAAACATGTAAAGAACAATGAACTCCAATGTTATATAAACTATTTGAAAAAATGGGGAATGAAGGACTCCTACCAAATTCATTTCTTTTTATTTGAAAAATATATATATATATATATATATATATATATATTTAAATAACAGCACTCCCTGAGTTTCTTTCTTTCTTTTATTTATTTTTTTTTTATTATAGTAACTTTTTATTTACAGAATCCATGCCAGGGTAATTTTTTTTACATTATCCCTTGCACTCACTTCTGTTCCGATTTTTCCCTCCCACCCTCCAACCCCTCTCCTAGATGGCAAGCAGTCCTATATATGTTGAATATGTTCTAGTATATCCTGGATACAATGTATGTGTGCAGATGCAAACAGTTTTCTTGTTGCACAGGGAGAATTGGATTCAGAAGGTAGGAATAACCCGGGAAGAAAAACAAAAATGCAAGCAGTTTACATTCATTTACCAGTGTTTTTTTCTTTGGGTGTAGCTGCTTCTGTCCATCATTGATCAGTTGAAATTGAATTAGGTCTCTTTCTCAAAGAAATCCACTTCCATCAGATTACATCTTCATACGGTATCGTTGTTGACGTATATAATGATCTCTTGGTTCTGTTCATTTCACTTAGCATCAGTTCATGTAATTCTCTCCAAGCTTCTCTGTATTCATCTTGCTGGTCATTTCTTACAGAACAATAATATTCCATAACATTCATTATACAAATTTATTGCAACCATTCTCCAATTGATGGGCATCCACTCAGTTTCAGCTTCTAGCCACTACAAACAGGGCTGCCACAAACATTTTGGCACATGCTGGTCCCTTTCCCTTCTTTAGTATCTCCTTGGGGTATAAGCCCAGTAGAAACACTGCTGGATCAAAGGGTATGCACAGTTTGATAACTTTTTGGGCATAATTCCAGAATGCTCTCCAGAATGGTTGGATTCTTTCACAGCTCCACCAACAATGCATCAGTGTCCCAGTTTTCCCGCATCCCCTCCAACACTCATCATTATTTTTTCCTGTCATCTTAGCCAATCTGACAGGTGTGTAGCGGTATCTCAGAGTTGTCTTAATTTGCATTTCTCTGATTAATAATGATTTGGAACACTCATATGAGTGGTAATGATTTCAATTTCATCATCTGAAAATTGTCTGTTCATATCCTTTGACCATTTATCAATTGGAGAATGGCTTGGTTTCTTATAAATTAGCGTCAGCTCTCTCTATATTTTGGAAATGAGGCCTTTATCAGAACCTTTAACTGTGAAGATGTTTTCCCAGTTTGTTGCTTCCCTTCTAATCTTGTTTACATTAGTTTTGTTTGTACAGAAGCTTTTTAATTTGATGTAATCAAAATTTTCTATTTTGTGATCAATAATGGTCTCTAGTTGATATTTAGTCACAAATTTCTTCCTCCTCCACAAGTCTGAGAGATAAACTATCCTACGTTCCTCCAATTTGTTTATAATCTCGTTCCTTATGTCTAAATCATGGACCCATTTTGATCTTATCTTGGTATATGGTGTTAAGTGTGGGTCCATGCCTAATTTCTGCCATACTAATTTCCAGTTATCCCAGCAGTTTTTGTCAAATAATGAATTCTTATCCCAAAAGTGAGGATCTTTGGGTTTGTCAAACACTAGATTGCTATAGTTGACTATTCTGTCTTGTGAACCTAACCTGTTCCACTGATCAACTAATCTATTTCTTAGCTAATACCAAATGGTTTTGGTGACTGCTGGTTTATAATATAGTTTTAGATCAGGTACAGCTAGGCCACCTTCATTTGATGTTTTTTTCATTAATTTTTTTGAGATTCTTGACCTTTTATTATTCCATATGAATTTTGTTATTTTTTCTAGATCATTAAAATATTTTCTTGGAAGTCTGATTGGTATAGCACTAAATAAGTAGATTAGTTTACGGAGTATTGTCATCTTTATTATATTTGCTCGACCTATCCAGGAGCACTTGATATTTTTCCAATTGTTTAAGTCTGACTTTATTTGTGTGGAAAGTATTTTGTAATTTAGCTCATATAATTCCTGACTTTCCTTTGGTAGATAGATTCCCAAATATTTTATGCTATTGACAGTTATTCTGAATGGAATTTCTCTTTGTATCTCTTGCTGTTGGATTTTGTTGGTGATGTATAAAAATGCTGAGGATTTATGGGGATTTATTTTATAACCTGCAACTTTGCTAAAGTTATGGATTATTTCTAATAGCTTTTTTGTAGAATCTCTAGGGTTCTCTAAGTATACCATCATATCATCTGCAAAGAGTGATAGTTTGGTTTCCCCACTGCCTATTCTGATTTCTTTAACCTCTTTCTTGACTCTTATTGCCGAGGCTAGTGTTTCTAATACAATATTGAATAATAGTGGTGACAGTGGGCAACCTCGCTTCACTCAAGATCTTACTGGGAAAGATTCCAGTTTTTCCCCATTGCATATGATGCTTACTGATGGTTTTAAATATATGCTCCTGACTATTTTAAGAAAAAGTCCATTTATTCCTATACTCTCAAGTGTTTCTATTCGGAATGGATGTTGGATTTTATCAAATGCTTTTTCTGCATCTATTGAGATGATCATATGTTTTTTGTTAGTTTGCTTATTGATATAGTCAATTTCGCTAATAATTTTCTTAATATTGAACCAGCCCTGCATTCCTGGTATAAATCCTACTTGATCATAGTGTATTATCCTAGGAATGATTTTCTGTAGTCTTTTTGCTAATATTTTATTTCAGATTTTAGCCTCGATATTCATTAGAGAGATTGGTCTGTAATTTTCTTTCTCTGTTTTCAGCCTACCTGGTTTAGGTATCAGTACCATGTCTGTGTCGTAAAAGGAATTTGGTAGGACTCCTTCATTCCCTATTTTATCAAATAATTTATATAGCATTGGGGCCAATTGTTCTTTAAATGTTTGGTAGAATTCACATGTAAATCCATCTGGTCCTGGGGATTTTTTCTTAAAGAATTGGTTAATAGCTTGTTCTATTTCTTTTTCTAAGATGGGACTGTTTAGGATATTTACTTCTTCCTCTGTTAATCTAGGCAAGCTATATTCTTGAAGGTATTCTTCCATTTCATTTAAGTTGTTGAATTTATTGCCATAAAGTTGGGCAAAGTAATTCCTAATTATTGCTCTAATTTCCTCTTCATTAGTGGTAAGTTCTCCCTTTTCATTCTTAAGACTAACATTTGATTTTCCTCTTTCCTTTTTTAAATCAGATTTACTAAGGGTTTGTCTATTTTGTTGGTTTTTTCATAGAACTAACTCTTAGTTTTATTAATTAATTCAATATTTTTTTTTACTTTCAATTTTATTGATCTCTCTTTTTATTTTTAGAATTTCAAGTTTAGTGTTTGACTGGGGTTTTTAATTTGTTCCTTTTCTAAATTTTAGTTGTAAGCCCAATTCGTTGACCTTCTCTTTCTTACTTTATGCAAGTAAGCTCTAGGATTGAATTTCCCCTTATTACCGCTTTGGCTGCATCCCACACATTTTGATATGATGTCTCATTATTGTCGTTTTCTTGGGTGAAGTTATTAATTATGTCTCTGATTTGCTGTTTCACCCAATCATTCTTTAGTATGAGATTATTTAGTTTCCAATTTTTTTTGGTCTACTTTCCCCTGGCTTTTTGTTGTGTAATTTTTCTTGCATTGTGGTCTGAAAGGATGCCTTCACTATTTCTGCCTTACTGCATTTGAGTTTGAGGTTTTTATGTCCTAATATATGGTCTATTTTTGTATAGGTTCCATGAACTGCTGAAAGAAAGTGTACTCCTTTCTGTCTCCATTTCGCTTTCTCCAGAGGTCTATCATATCTAACTTTTCTAGTATTCTATTTACCTCTTTGACTTCTTTCTTATTTATTTTGTGATTTGATTTATCTAATTCTGAGAGTGCAAGGTTGAGATCTCCCACTATTATAGTTTTGCTATCTATTTCTTCTTGCAGCTCTCTTAATTTCTCTTTTAAGAATTTAGATGCTACACCACTTGGTGCATATATGTTTAATATTGATATTGCTTCATTATTTATGCTACCCTTTAGCAAGATATAGTGCCCTTCCTTATCTCTTTTAATTAGATCAATTTTCGTTTTTGCTTGATCTGAGATCAGGATGGCTATCCCTGCTTTTTGACTTCACCTGAAGCATAGTAGATTTTGCTCCATCCTTTTACCTTTATTCTGCATGTATCTCCCCACTTCAGGAGTGTTTTCTGTAAACAACATATTGTAGGATTCTGGCTTTTAATCCATTCTGCTAATCGCTTCCTCTTTATGGGGGAGTTTACCCCGTTCACATTTATGGTTAAAATTGCCAATTCTGTATTACTTGCCAGCTTGTTAACCCCTATTTATGCTTTTCTCCCTTCTTTCCTCCTTCCCCCCTTCCCAGTATTAAACTTGTGAGCGCCACTTGCTTCTCACAGCCCTTCCTTTTTAGTATCCCTCCTCGCCACCTTAGAGTTCCTCCCTCTATCTTACTCCTTTCCCTCTCAGTTTCTGTATTCCCTTCTGCTTAGCTTAATCCTTCCCTTTTCACTTTTCCCTTCTCACTTTTCAATGAGATTGGAGAAGTTTCACCATATATTGAATATGTCTAAATTTTTTTCTCTTAAAGTCAATTCTTATGGCAGTAAAATACCCACTATATTCATCCCCCTCCATTCTTTCTCTCAGATATAATAGGTTTCCTTTGCCTCTTTATGAGATTTAGTACCCCCACTTTACCCTTTTTCTGATACAATGTCCTTTCCACCTCTAATTTCTAGAAAAAGGTATACATGTATTTTTTATACATCTTTACAGCAGAAATATAGTTCCCAAGATTTCTTTTTACCTTTTTAGGTTTTTCTTGAGTTCTATATTTGTAGATCAAACTTCTTGTATTTCACATTTTTCCCCATTGTTTTGTTTTTTTTGGTTTTGCTTGACTGATTCTTCTTGTCTCCTCGAGTCATTCAATTCCATTTGTTCTATTCTGATTTTCAATGAAGTGTTTTCTTCACTCACTTTTTTTTTATATCTTTTTCTAATTGTCCAATTTGTTCTATGGAATGTTTTTCCATTTTGCCAATTTTATTCTTTAATGAGCTATTTTCTGTTTCCAGTTCACTAATCCTATTTTTCAAGGATTTGATTTCTTTATCCACTCTGTCTTTAAATGAGTAAGATGACTTCTCCAAACTCTCTTGCCAAGCATCCCTCTCCTTTTCCCATTTTTCTTCTAGCTCTCTTGTGAGAGCCTTTTTAATTTCTTCTATGAGATTCATCTGTGCTGAGGAACAGATGATCTCCTCCTGTGGGGATTCACCTGAAGATAATCTGTTTTTAGTCTCCTCAGGGTTTAGAGTCTGTTCTCTGTCTGTATAAAAGCTGTCAATCGTTAAAGTCCTTTTTAACTTTTTGCTCATTTTGTCAGAGAAGAATCAGAGACAAACTAGCAAAGAAAAAAAAGGAAAAAAAAAACCCCACAAATGGAGTTTGCTTTTTTGGGGGAGGGGCTGGGTGGCGTTAGCGAGCTTCCTCTACAGACTGAGGGGGCAGCAGCGAGGCACTAGCAGGACTGTGTTGTGCCTTCCTTCTGAGACTCTGAGAGTGTTCTGAGACGCTGTGGGGGAGGGGTGGCCAGTCTCAAGGAACTCCAGCTGTTTGGGGTTGTATTCTTCCCCCTCCCCCCAGTGTTTTTAGCTTCTCTGCTGAGATACTGACTTGCTGCCAGAGCAAAGTATCCAATCCTGTAGTGAAGCTCTCCCCACAGAGACGGCTGAGATCACACCCCAACCCCCTCCAGTCTGCTCGGCTGTGAGCTGCTTGCTGAGCTCTTGCTGCCACTGTCTCCCCTCAGCCTGTGCCGGATCTAAAACCATCCCGCCCTTGAGCAAAAACAGACCTTTCCTGGCAAATCTCAAGGATGTCTTCTCTTGGTAACTGTTTGTGGGGTTTTTTTTTTTCAGTCAGGCATTAATTCAGAGGCTTGTAATGAGATGGATTTTGAGAGAAAATGCGGAGCTTACACAGCTGTGTGCCTCCTCGCCGCCATCTTGGCTGGAAGTCCCAAATTCATTTTATGACATAGACATGGTAATGATACCCAAATCAGGTAGGTTGAAACCAGAGAAAGAAAATTACAGACTAATCTCCTTAATTAATATTGATGCTAAAATCTTAAATAAAATATTTGCAAAATGATTACAGAAAATTTTCCCCATGATAATATGCTATGACCAAGTAGGATTTATACAAGGAATGCAGGGCTGGTTCAATATTAGGAAAACTATTAGCATAATTGACTATATCAAAATCCAAATTAACAAAAACCTTATGATCATCTCAATAGGTGTACAAAAACATTTGATAAAATCCAACATCCATTACTAATAGAAAAATCTATAAAGTATAGCAATAAATGGATTTTTTCTTAAAATAATCAGTAGCATCTATTGAAACCATCAATAAACATCATAAGTAATGGGGATAAACTGGAACCGTTCCCAGTAAGATCAGGAGTGAAACAAGACTGCCCACTATCACCATTACTATTCAATATTGTGCTAAAAACACTAGCTTTAGCAATAACAGTTAAGAAAGAGATTAAAGGAATTAGAGTAGGTAATGAGGAAACCAAATTATCACTCTTTGTAGATGATATGATGGTATACTTAGAGAACCCCAGAGATTCTACTAAAAAGCTAGTAGAAACAATCCAAGCATTTAGCAAAGTTGTAGGACGAAAAATAAATACACATCAATGTGATGAACACATATTTTCAAATCAGCTGGAGTCAGGAATTCAGGTTAAGGGAAAATCCTCAATCTTTATTCTTTGTGGAGGTAATGGGGGATGGCAATAAGAATGTGAACAGCCACGACACGCACCTGGCCAGCAGTCTCTCCACCTCTCTCCCTGCCTCTCTCTCTCCACTCACCAAAATCCTCTCTACATCTTTTCCTGTACAACACATCAAAAGTTGCACAAAGAGTGGGCGGGGGCCATTCTTTCTTCAAGTATATATTAATAGAGTATGGTCCAATTACTAATTAGTTTCACATGCTTGGGACCTCACTGCATCACCTTGAGCTTCAGCCCATTACACATCAATCCTCAGTCTTTTTATACATCACCAAAAAATCTAACAATTAGAATTACAAAGAGAAATTCCATTTAAAGTAACTGGTGATAGTATAAAATATTTGAGAATTTATCTGCCAAAGGAAAGTCAGGAACTATGTAAGCAAATCTACAAAACACTTTCCACACAAATAAAGTCAGGTCTAACCAATTGGGAAAATATTAAGTGCTCTTGGATAGGCCAAGCAAATATAATAAAGATGAAAATACTACCTAAATTAATCTATTTACTTAGTGCTACAATCAGACTCCCAAGAAACTATTTTAATGACCTAGCAAAAATAATAACAAAATTTATCTGGAAGAACAAAAGGTCAAGAATTTCAAGAGACCTAATAAAAAAAATCAAATGAAGGTGCCCTAAGTGTACCTGATCTAAAATGATATTATAAAGCAGCAGTCACCAAAACCATTTGATAGTAACTAAAAATAGACTAGTTGATCAGTAGACTAGGTTAGGTTCACAGGACAAGATAGTCAGTAACTATAGCAATCTAGTGTTTGACAAAGCCATAGACCCCAACTTTTGGGATAAGAATTCACTATTTCCCAAAAACTGCTGGGAAAATTCGAAATTAGTATGGCAGAAATTGGGATGGCCCTAAACTTAACACCACACAGCAAGAAAAAGATCAACATGGGTTTATGATTTAGGCATAAAGAACAAAATTCTAAATAAATTAGAAGAGCATAGAAGAGTTTGTCTCTTAGACTTGTGAAGGAGGAAGAAATTTTTGACCAAAGAAGAAACAGAGATCATTATTTATCACAAAATAAAAAAAAAATGATTCTATTAAGTTAAAATATCAAGCCATTCTCCATTTGATAATTGGTCAACAAATATGAACAGATAATTTTTATTGAAACAATTTCTACTCATATGAAAGGGTGTTCCAAATCACTATTGATCACAGAAATGCAAATTAAGACAATTCTGATGTACCACTACACACCTATCAGATTGGCTAAGATGACAGGAAAAGAAATTAACGATCGTTCCAGGCGATGTGGGAAAACTGGGACACTGATGCATTGTTGCTGCAATTGTGAACAGATCTCACCATTCTGGAGAGGAATTTGGAACTACGCTGAAAAAGTTATTAAAGTGTGCATACCCTTTAATCCAGCAGTGTTACTAATGGGCTTATATCCCAAAGAGATATTATAGAACGCGAAGGGACCTGTATGTGCAAAAATGTTTGTGGCAGCCCTTTTTGTAGTGGCTAGAAAATGGAAATTGAATGGATGTCCATCAATTGAAGAATGTCTGGCTAAATTGTGAATGTTATGGAATATTATTTTTCTGTAAGAAATGATTAGCAGGATGAATATAGAAAAGCTTGGAGAGACTTACATGAGCTGATGATAAGTTAAATGAGCAGAACCAGATCATTATACAATTCAACAACAATACTGTATGAAAGTCAATTCTGATGGAAGTGGATATCTTCAGTAATGAAAAGATCCAATTCAGTTGCAATTGATCAGTGATGAACAGAACCAGCTACACCCAGAGAAAGAACAGTGGGAAATGAATGTAGACTGCTTAAATTTTTGTTTTTTCTTCCCAGGTTATTTTTTGCTTTCTAAATTAGATTTTTCTTATGCAATAAGAGAACTGTATAAATATGTACACATATATTGTATTTAACATATACTTTACTGTTGGAATCCTTACAAAGTGTTAACTCATTAGAGTTGATAGAGACAATAATTATGTAATGTAGCATGGTTCAGAATGATTGATCAGACACGTATAGGTTCTGTCAATAAAAAGCTGTAATAAAAAAAAATGTAGGGGCAGATAGGTGGTACAGTAGTTAGAGCACCAGTCCTGTAGTCAGGTGGTTCTGAGTTCAAATATGGTCTCAGACACTTAACACTTCCTACCTATGTGATCCTAGACAAGTCACTTAATCCCACTTGCCTCAGCAAAAAAAAAAAAAAAAAAAATCAAAAATGTAAATGTCATTCTCTTGATTGTTATTTATAAGGCAGAATTATGACTAGTAGATGCAGTCTACCTGTTTTTCGACAAATACTTTGTTTGTATATGTAATATTATGTACTCTATGCTTATTCTACAGCCTCCCCACCAAAAAAGGAAATAAAATTTGAAGGTTTATGAAAGAGAAACATAGAGATACCAGGAAGTTTGAGAATTCTACAACAACTTACAAAGCAAAGATCCCTACCAAAAAATGATTTTAAGCATGTCATCAAGGAGATTCACATACAGAAAAAAATGAATTATTAATGTTGAAAACAAGGCCTTCATACTCCTATGGTATAAATATAATGTCTAGAAATATAGAGAAAAGACCCCTAAAAACTAAAGAACATGAATAAAAGCCTCAGTGAATTGACCTGGAACTGATTATATGATAATATTTTGTACTCATTGCTACTATATTGTTCAGATTTAAAATGATACTTTTATGGTATTCATTCTTCCAATTCCATTTTCATCACATTGCTAGATCATTATGTTTTCATAGAACCATTTAATCTATACATTTATTTAATCTTACAACACAATTTGTTTCATAGTTGACATTATCTCTTTCCAATAAAGGATATATTAAAATACTTTTACATGGACTGTGTATACAAAAATGGATTTTAATATATCATTTAGTTTAAGAAGTTTTTCTTTTCTATTTTTTTATATTTCTACAGTTTTGTTTTGTTTCCTCAAGGGGCAACCATTGCTCTTCCCAGCATGAACAAAAGAGCCCACCCACCAGGTCCCCTCAAACTTTCACTGATGAGATCTTGGGGCTGTTTACATTAGCCATGCAAATTTGAAAAACCCAAACTATCTCCTGGTGTTTAATCTTACAACCCAATTTGTTTCTGAAGCTTGTGTAGTTAGCAGCTGTGCAGAGTCTTATTGTACTTTCCCATTCTCAAAGTCAAAAAAGAGGAAGCCACAGAAGAGTAGGCAAAAAAAATGGCCATATTTGTCAGATCATTTCTCCAAAGGAGGTAATTAAGTTTCCTGAACAGTTACAGCTAACCTATTTCTGGTAATAATTGAGAGAGAAATGTATGTGTCAGGTATTTTTTAAAACTAAACTGTATGCATTACAGCTACTTCCAAGAGGACTTTGAAAAGCTGTTAATGAAATAAATATATGGTGGGAAGCAACTTCCCTATACCTATCACTGTTGGCTTTTCTTTTTAGTTTATTTGGAAACATCTCTTTTGTTTGGAAACATTTGAGCTTTTTAAAAATATTAGTTTGGAGGGGGAGGGAAATTGAGTGTTGTTAAAATAAAGAAAAAAATTCATATTTTCTCAGACTTTTCTCTACTGTTCCCCATTTGAACCATTTCTTTTGATAGTTTTTCACATGACTGTAAGACAAAAGAAATGAAATAGTTTAGAAAATAAAGGTTCCACAATTTGAAATCTGGGATTCAGTTTGTCCCTGATTTAGGGGTTGTTAAAAAGCAAAGAATTCCCATTCCAACTTCCTCCATTTCAGGACAATGTTTGCCATCCAGGTTTTGCTGATTAAATGGTTTGTAGCAAAGAAAACAAAATGGATGTCAATACTAAATAATGAATAAACAATATGACAATACTCTGTATAGAATATTTTGCTAAGAGCTGGAGGAGACATATTCTGAATATGGCATTGTTCTTAGTCTCAGTATGGATAAAGAAGAGTAAGGTGACAGTAAAAGGTCCAAAAATGAAGGAAGATTTGAAGAAAAAGGGTCATGATACAGGACTTAAAAGATGAATAGAATATAAACACATTAAAGGAATGAGAGGGAGGAATTGGGGTATAGAGAGTGGAGTGAACAAAGGCATGAATTAGAAAGATTGAATCATATTTTGAAAGTTCTGTGGTTATGATTTAGGTTGGCATATAGAGAGAGTGCCAGAGAATACTATGTGAGGAGAATAAAATAGTAGACTGATATTATGATCATAATTCTATATCATATCCATAAACTCACCTAATTATGTGAATTCCTAGCCTATTTTAACCTCCATAAAACTAACAAGCAAATAATTTCTTTTTTCAAGATTCCATGGTGATAATAAACTACTATTATTGCATGGATGAATAAATTCCGATCTGTAAATGTCCTTTACTGGCATATGGTCATGATTCTTACCACTTCAGAAAGAGTGCTTAGGATAAGATTGTCTTGGAGAGGTCAATTATGTATTCAGTTGCTTAATTAATTATGTACTTTCAAGCATGGCTCTTCATCTAATTATGGACCTTTCAATCCTGTAGAAATTTTAACCAGAAATGGCCATATAATTTGAAAAATGTAGTGTTTCTCATAAGGGTAAATAACATTTAAATGTAATGACAAATATCCCATATTAATTTAAGGGAAGTATGTAATCAAAAGTAAATTAATAACACTATCATTAATTTTTTAAACTAAAACCAAACCAATAATGAACAAATTTATGGGTAATTATACCACATTTACAGTTTAAATATCAGGGTTAAAGTCCAATTAAATAACCGTTTTTCTATTTTTTTTTTTAAGATCATATTGGTGACCATCATCTAGGCAGGAAGTATAATGGCTATTAAATAACTTGAAGAATACATGCATGTAGTATATCTGATTTGATTGTTGACCACTGCTTCCCAAAGATTCTATGTGATATATATATGTATATAGATATGTGTGTGTGCATGTACATAAATATATTATATATATATATGAAACTATGAATAAAAATAGGAAATGAAGTCTTCTTGAACTACGTGATTTGATTATTGAATCCTTTATTTCATTCACTATTGAAACAGTTTTATTTTAAGCCTAGTTTTCCAATAAGATAATCTTTTTTCTTAGCTGTAAATAGAGGATTATGTCTTCAGAGTAGTCTGTCATGTTATGTACAATGAACTTCAAAATGCTAAATTAATGAGTCCTGGGGGAAGGAGTGAATGATGATTATTGAACCATGAGCTCTTAAACTTCCTTCTCTATGAGGATCTAGATGACAAATATTTTTCTGATGAATCCTAATGTTTAAAGACCCTAAAGATATACAGTAAAGTCCATTAAATATTGTAATAGCATTTATAGTTCCCTATAATTTGCATTTATCTTTATATAGTTTGATTCAGACAGTATTATATAAAGTTTTAATAAATCATATTGCATTTCCCATCACTTGTGTAGATTCCCAGGAACGATTTAATAAATATACTTACTGTCTTTTGTGAAAATTACTCAATTTTGAGACTCTAATATAAACTCTATATGTACACTTATGTATGATATCTATACACATATGTATGATATCTATATTAGATATATATTTATGTGTACATGTGCACTATATATATGTAAACACAAGTGACATCTACACATTTTTATCATCAGATATAGTGTTTAATGCATTCAGAAGAGTTGAATTACAGCATATAGTAAAGAAATCTTGCAGGTAGTCATGGCCAAAGAATTCATTCTCTTTTATGCAATTTACTGGAGATAAGTCTCTGTGAAACAAGCTAGACACATCTTGTTACAGCAGACAAGGTCAATATGTTAGTCAGCTAGCATTTATTAAGTGCATATTGTGAGACTGACACTTGAAATAAAAAGGGGGGAAAATCGCTACTGAAAAGAAACTTAGCTTAATCAGAAAGACAACATCTTAACAGCTATGTACAAAAAGTATGTACATGAATGATGTACATATGGATTAATCAGTGGATTAAAGAATATGTGGAAAAGAATTAGGAGTAAGAACACTGGAAAGATAAGAAGGGGTAAGGTTTTAAAGGTGTTTAAAGTACAAAGATAGTACGAAACTTAACAAAAGAAAACTGAAAGTAAATGATACTGAAAAGAGGGAAAAGAGGAGGAGGGAAGGAGGGAGAGAAAGACAGACAGAACCACACACACACACACACACACACATACACACACACATATAAAAAGAGAGAGAGAGAGAGAGAGAGAGAGAGAGAGAGAGAACATATGGTTGTGAAAAAAAGAAATCTCTCAGAAAACCTATATGTCAATTTTCTGGGTCTCCTTAAGATCATAAAGAATTCATATATTCAAGAAGTTACATTACCATGCAATGTCTTCTTACTCTCCAAAATTACAAAATAACAGACAGAAATTATGGAAATGGGGTTAGGGATTTAATGCTAAAAACCTTCAATGACACAGAAGAATAAGCTAGGTATTTAATAACATTGTAGCATAGTTAAAGAAATATCAAATGGTAAAGAAATACAAAATAATGAATATCGTATACAGTAACAGCAATACTGTTTGAAGAGCAACTTTGAGCGACTGTTATTTTGACTATTATAAATACCCAAATTAATTACAAGACCTATGAAAGAGGTAAATGTATATAGAGAAAGAAATGATAAGTAGAAGCATATATAGAAATATATATGCATACATACATACATATATATATATTATATATATATATCTATATCTATCTATCTATCTATATATATATATATATATATATATATATATATATATATTTGTCTCTAATGATAGCCACTTCTGGGGTGGGGGAAAGAAAAAAAAAAGGAGGAAATGGTGAATAACTTTATTATATATTTATAAGGAATAACAAATTGCATATAATAGATTTGCAGTTTCATATGTGATTCATTGTTTCCCCTTTATACTATGTTACAGAAAAGTTTGTTTTATTTCTTAAGTTGAGAACAAGTAAAAAAAAAAAAAAGAAACCCAAAGTACAGGAGCTAAGCAGGTCAGGGGAATAAATTTGGGATCTACAGAAATTAAGGACTGGGGTACAGGTCAATATGAGGGTAGACCAACTCTTCTTCCTCCACAGCTTCTTTTTTTTTTTTTTTAATAATTATAACTTTTTATTGATAGAATCCATGCCAGGGTAATTTTTTGCAACATTCTCCCTTGCACTCACTTCTGTTCCGATTTTTCCCCTCCCTCCCTCCGCCCCTCCCCCAGATGGCAAGCAGTCCTATACATGTTAAATATGTCACAGTATACCCTAGATACAATATATGTGTGCAGAACCGAACAGTTCTCTTGTTGCACAGGAAGAAATGGATTTAGAAGGTAAAAATAACCCGGGAAGACAAACAAAAATGCAAACAGTTTACATTCATTTCCCAGTTTTCTTTCTTTGGGTATAGCTGCTTCTGTCCATCATTGATCAATTGAAACTGAGTTAGATCTTCTCTTTGTCAAAGAAATCCACTTACATCAGAATACATCCTCATAAAGTATTGTTGTTGAAGTACATAATGATCTTTGGTTTCTACTCATTTCACTTAGCATCAGTTCATGTAAGCCTCTCCAAGCCTCTCTGTATTTATCCTGCTGGTCATTTCTTACAAAACAATAATATTCCATAACAGTCATATACCACAATTTACCCAACCATTCTCCAATTGATGGGCATGTGTTCATTTTCCAGTTTCTAGCCACTACAAAAAGGGCTGCCACAAACATTTTGCCACATACAGGTCTCTTTCCCCTCTTTAGTATCTTTTTGGGGTATAAGCCCAGTAGTAGCACTGCTGGATCAAAAGGTAGGCACAGTTTGATAACTTTTTGGGCAGAGATTGTTCTCCAGAATGGTTGGATTCATTCACAACTCCACCAACAATTCATCAGTGTCCCAGTTTTCCCTCATCCCCTCCAACATTCATCATTATTTTTTCTTGTCATCTTAGCCAATCTGACAGGTGTGTAGTGGTATCACAGAGTTGTCTTAATTTGCATTTCTCTGATTAATAGTGATTTAGAACACTTTCATATAAGTGGAAATAGTTTCAATTTCATCATCTGAAAATTGTCTCTTCATATCCTCTGACCATTTGGAGAATGGGTTGATTTCTTATAAATTAGAGTAAATTCTCTATATATTTTGGAAAGGAGGCCTTTATCAGAAGCTTTAACTGTTAAGATGTTTTCCCAGTTTGTTGCTTCCCTTCTAATCTTCTTTGCATTACTTTTGTTTGTACAGAAGCTTTTTAATTTGATGTAATCAAAATTTTCTATTTTATGATCAATAATGATCTCTAGTTCATCTTTGGTCACAAATTTCTTCCTCCTCCACAAGTCTGAGAGATAAACTATCCTATGTTCTTCTAATTTATTTATGATCTCATTCTTTATGCCTAAATCATGAACCCATTTTGATCTTATCTTGGTGCACGATGTTAAGTGTGGGTCCATGCCTAATTTCTGCCATACTAATTTCCAGTCATCCCAGCAGTTTTTGTAAAATAATGAATTCTTATCCCAAAAGTTAGGATTTTTGGGTTTGTCAAACACTAGATTGCTATAGTTGACTATTTTGTTTTGTGAAACTAACATATACACTGATGAGCTAATCTATTTCTTAACCAGTACCAAATGGTTTTGGTGACTGCTACTTTATAATATAGTTTTAGATCAAATACAGCTAGGCCACCTTCATTTGATTTTTTTTCCCATAATTCCCTTGAGATTCTCAATCTTTTGTTCTTCCATATGAATTTTGTTGTTATTTTTTCTAGATCATTAAAATATTTTCTTGGAAGTCTGATTGGTATGGCACTAAATACATAGATTAGTTTAGGGAGTATTGTCATCTTTATTATATTTGCTCAGCCTATCCAAGAGAACTTAATATTTTTCCAATTATTTAAATCTGACTTTATTTGTGTGGAAAGTTTTTTGTAATTTTGCTCACATAATTCCTGACTTTCCTTTGATAGATAGATTCCCAAATATTTTATGCTATTGACAGTTATTCTGAATGGAATTTCTCTTTGTATCTTTTGCTGTTGGATTTTGTTGGTGATGTATAAAAATGCCGAGGATTTGTGGGGATTTATTTTGTATCCTGCAACTTTGCTAAAGTTATGAATTATTTCTAATAGTTTTTTAGTAGAATCTCTAGGGTTCTCTAAGTATGCCATCATATCATCTGTAAAGAGTAATAGTTTGGTTTCCTCACTGCCTACTCTAATTCCCTTAATCTTTCTCGATTCTTATTGCCAAGTCCAGTGTTTCTAATACAATATTGAATAATAATGGAGATAGTGGGCAACCTTGCTTCACTCCAGATCTTACTTGGAACGGTTCCAGTTTTTCCCCATTGCATATGATCCTTACTGACGGTTTTAAATATATGTTCCTGACTATTTTTAAGAAAAAAGTCCATTTATTTCTATACTCTCAAGTGTTTTTATTAGGAATGGATGTTGGATTTTATCAAATGCTCTTTCTGCATCTTTTGAGATGATCATATGGTTTTTGTTAGTTTGATTATTGATATAGTCAATTTTGCTAATACTTTTGCTAATATTGAATGAGCCCTGCATTCCTGGTATAAATCCTTCTTGGTCATGGTGTATTATCCTGGGGATGATTTTCTGTAATCTTTTTGCTAATATTTTATTTAAGATTTTAGCATTAACATTCATTAGGGAGATTGGTCTGTAATTTTCTTTCTCTGTTTTCAACCTAGGTGGTGTAGGTATCAGTACCAATATCTGTGTCATAAAAGAAATTTGGTAGGACTCCTTCAATTCCTATTTTCTCAAATACTTTATATAGCATTGGAGTTAATTGTTCTTTAAATGTTTGGTAGAATTCACATGTAAATCCATCTGGTCCTGGGGATTTTTTCTTAGAGAGTTGATTAATAGCTTGTTCTATTTCTTTTTCTAAAATGGGACTATTTAGTATATTTACTTCTTCCTCCATTAATCTGCCAAGCTATATTTTTGAAGGTAGTCTTCCATTTCATTAAAGGTGTCGAATTTATTGGCATAAAGTTGGGCAAAATAACTCCTAATTATTTCTCTAATTTCCTCTTCCTTAATGGCAAGTTCTCCCTTTTCATTTTTAAGACCAAGAATTTGATTTTCCTCTTTCCGTTTTTTAATCAGATTTACTAAGGGTTTGTCTATTTTGTTGGTTTTTTCATAGAACCAACTCTTAGTTTTATTAATTAATTCAATAGTTTTTTTTTTTAACTTTCAATTTTATTGATCTCTCATTTTATTTTTAGTATTTCAAGTTTTGTGTGTGACTGGGGGTTTTTAATTTGTTTCTTTTCTAGCATTTTTATTTGCAAGCCCAATTCATTGACATTCTCTTTCTCTATTTTATGAAAATAAGCCTCTAGAGATATGAAATTTCTCCTTATTTTCATTTTGGCTGCATCCCACACATTTTGTTATGATGTCTCATTATTGTTGTTTTCTTGGGTGAAGTTATTAATTATGTCTCTGATTTGCTGTTTCACCCAATCATTCTTTAGTATGAGATTATTTAGTTTCCAATTACTTTTTGGTCTATTTTCCCCTGGCTTTTTGTTGAATATAATTTTCATTGAATCGTGGTCTGAAAAAGAAGCATTTACTATTTCTGCCTTACTTAATTTGAGTTGGAGGTTTTTATGTCCTAATATATGGTCAGTTTTTGCATAGGTTCCATGAACTGCTGAAAAAAAAGTGTACTCCTTTCTGTCTCCATTTCATTTTCTCCAGAGATTTATCATATCTAACTTTTCTAGTATTCTATTTACCTCTTTGGCTTCTTTCTTATTTATTTTGTGGTTTGATTCATCTAATTCTGAGAGTGCAAGGTTGAAATCTCCCACTTTTATAGTTTTGCTGTCTGTTTCTTCTTGTAGCTCTCTTAATTTCTCTTTTAAGAATTTAGATGCTACACCACTTGGCCCATACATATTTAATATTAATATTGCTTCATTATCTATGCTACCCTTTAGGAATATATAGTGTCCTTCCTTATATCTTGTAATTAGATCAATTTTTGCTTTTGTTTGATCTGAGATCAGGATGGCTACCCCTGCTTTTTTGACTTCACCTGAAGCATAGTAGATTTTGCTCCAACCTTTTACCTTTACTCTGTATGAGTCTCCCTGCTTCAGGTGTGTTTCCCGTAAACAACATATTCTAGGATTCTGGCTTTTAATCCAGTCTGCTAACCACTTCCTATTTGTGGGGGAATTTGCCCCATTCACATTTATGGTTAAAATTACCAATTCTGTATTACTTGCCATCTTGTTAACCCCTATTTATGATTTTCTCCCTTCTTTCCTCCTTCCCCCCTTCCCAGTATTAAACTTGTGAGCACCACTTGCTTCTCACATCTCTCTTTTTAGGATCCCTCCTCCCCTCCCCCCTCCCCCATCTTAGAGTTCCTCCCCCTATTTTACTCCCTTTCCTCATAGTTTCTGTGTTCCCTTGTGCTTAGCCTATTCCTCCCTTTTCACTTTTCCCTTCTCACTTTTCAATGAGATGGGAGAAGTTTCACCACAAATTGGATATGTCTAAATTTTTTCTCTTTAAGCCAATTCTGATGGAAGTAAGATACCTATTATATTCATCCCCCTCCATTCTTTCTCTCAGATATAATAGGTTTCCTTTGCCTCTTCGGAGATATAGTACCCCCACTTTCCCCTTTTTCTGGTACAATGCCCTTTCAACCTCTAGTTTCTAGAACAAGGTATACATGTATTCTTTATACATCTTTATAACAGAAATATATTTCCCAAGATTTCTTTTTACCTTTTTAGATTTGTCTTGAGTTCTATATTTGCAGATCAAACTTTTTGTTAAGTTCTAGTTTTTTCAACAAAAATAGGTGAAATTCGCTTATTTCATTGAATGTCTATTTTCTTCCCTGGAAAAAGATGCTCATTCTGTCTGGGTAAGTTATTTTTGGTTGCATATCGATTTCCTTAGCCTTTTGGAATATCATATTCCAGGCTCTTTGATCTTTTAATGTGGACGCTGCTAGATCCTGGGTAATTCATATTGTGGCTCCTCTATATTTGAATTGGTTTTTTCTAGCCGCTTGCAGTATTTTTTTCCTTCGTCTGAGGGTTCTGGCATTTGGCCACTATATTTCCTGGAGTTTTGATTTTAGGATCCCTTTCAGTAGGTGATTGATGAATTCTTTCAGTGTCTATTTTACCCTGTGTTTCTATGACTTCTGGGCAGTTCTCTGGTAATTTCCTGGAAAATAGTGTCCATGCTCTTTTTTTCATGCTCTTTTCTTTTGTGGGTCTGCTAATCTGTGAGCTGCCTGCTGTGCTCTCTTGCTGCCGCTGCCTGCCCTCAACCTGTGCCCGATCTAAAACCATCCCCGCCCTTGAGCAAAAACAGACCTTTCCTGGTGAATTTCAAGGATGTCTTCTTTTGTAACTATTTGTGGGGTTTTATTCAGTGAAGCATTAATTCAGAGGCTTGTCATGAAATGAATTCTGAGAGAAAATGCGGAGCTTAAGCAGCTGTGTGCCTCCTCTCTGCCATCTTGGCTGGAAATCCCCTCCATAGTTTCTAATGCTCCAGAAGATATATGATAAAAATAACCTTTTATCTTGATAAAGGCCTGAAATTTTCTTATAGCAGTGAGTACTGCAAAGGTTACAACTTGTGAGGTTTTGTGAACTAGGGTAGTTTTCTGCATTCTCTATGTTTCTTGAGGAAAACATGGTATAGTAGAATTGATTGAATTATTTCTAGGAATAAAAATATGAGAAGAGAACAGGTTTTGCAAGGACTTTCTATAGCAAATCAAATCTTCAAAATGATCTTTATGACTTAGATTTAAATGATTTATAATCCTGCTATATTTTTACTTTGGTAAATGCTATTGTTTTGGTTTATACTTTGTTTTGGTTTCGTACTTTGTTAATACCTTACTATCATATAAAATAACATGATACAACCACAGAAATTCCTCAATATCACCTTCATGTGAAGAATAAAATAGGGAGCAATAAGTAATTGCTGAACTTACAGTTCAAATAGAATAGACATTCCCTAGTAATAGTTCAGCCTTCTAGATGTTCTGAGTTTTGAATGATGTAGTATTGATTGTATTAAGTCCCAGAGCTTCTGCTGTGGCAATCACTCAAAAGTTTTCAGCCTAATAATCCAGATAGGAAGAAATAAAAGCCTTAAAGATGTGTTTTCCAAACAAAGATAAGGAATTTGCCTACTGAGTTACTCCCTAGGTCTGTCTTTATGAGTTTATCTCTCTGTGTCTATGTATATGTGTGTATATACATACATATATGTTTGTAGAGGTGGGATATATGTGTGTATGTATGGATATATATATGGATGGATGTATATACATATATGTGTATATATATACATATTCATCTATACATATATACACATATCCATCCACTTATATATCTGAAGCTCTAAAAATTCCTCATCAACTAGGTCTAAAAATTAATAGGAGGAAGAAATGTGCCTGGATCATGTGTAAAATGCAGTGTTTTCAAAAAATTCTAAACTGATTCCTGATATAAAAATCTATGTCCATAACAACAATAATCTTCCAATAGTACTAAATAGAATATAAATCACATAATATTCAATGAATAAAAATTGATTCAAAAGGCAATGAATCGACCATATATAAGCCTTAGGTGAAAGCTATATTATAATCAATATATTCCTATACCTGGCAATTGTTTATCAGCTTCTATCTCATGAAGGATACACACATTATTTCCTTTCATTATTCAAGTTATCATTCAAATATTTATTTTTAGTTTTTTGTAGATTATTAAATATTTTGAATGACCTACTTCCTGTTTCTGGGTAGTAAAGTGTACTACAGAGCTGTATGTTTGCAATGTATGTAGGTATTATCTACAACAGTGGAATTATATTTATTTTCTCTATTCAAATTTCCTCCTTTCTGTTAAATATATACTTTAACAGGTATACAAGTGAACTTATTTTCTTTTGAAGAATACTAAAAAAGGCTTTTAAAAGCTTTTCTTTTTATTAAAAAAAGATGATAGAATGAAAAACATGCTGACATTAGACTTAGAGTACTGAGTTCTGTGAAGCTGCCTACACACTCCCTTTTCTACCAGTATTCTTCAGAGTGGACTAATTTACATGCTAGACATGTAACTGTCATGCATTCTATTTATGTCCCAATGTCACTGTACTAAACATTCCCTCTAAAGCATTTTCACAAATACAATTTTAAGTTTTGAACTTGAAAGTTTTCTTTATTTGACATTATTTTTTTTCTTTCTATGGGATTAGCTTTTTCTTTCAAGAGCCCAAGATACTTGGTAGGATAATTTATTATATCATTTACCATATCTCTTTTCTACTTAAAATAACCAGATAGAGCACAACAGTAAGTAATTACCCTCTGAATATAGTTCATTATAGAGAACCTACCTGGAGAGTTCAAAATGAAACCCATATGTCTATTTCACCTCCACCTCCAAAAATCAAATTTCAATTTACTTTTACCTACTACATTTACTTAATAAAATTAACACATTTTAGTAATGCCTTTTATATATATGATTATGATTTAGAGTTCAGCTCATAAAGTGTAATTTATAACCCATATGGTGTCCTGCTGCTGAAAGTGGGAGTTGTGAAATTATAATTTATTATCAGTAAATATTTAACTTATATACCTATGTACCCAGGAGTATGGGAAAATTTCTTAGGTGAAAAGAGGTCTCAAATGTACAAAGTTCAAGAACCCCTGATAAAGAAGCCCTGATCTAAAGAATGGGAATAGAAATAAATGAGCAAAAACTTTGTTCATAGAAAATTAGGGGGAAAGTATTCAAATAAAATAAATTATAATGTGGTAAATTCACAAGATGTAAAGCAATTTATAATTTGGTAATACTTGAAAACTTAAAAAAATACTTTCTTCATAGCAAACCTGTGATTAAGATTAGAGTGTTTTATCATTATTTTACAGATTAAGGGAAACTGAATTGTGAAGTCACCTAAGGCCACTCAGATAATTAACCTAGGGATCTGATTTAGAACTCAGATATCCAGATTCACAGTATTTTGTTGATCATAACTTCTTAAAACTTCTCAGACAGATATAAATTCCAGACAGAGAGAGAAACAAACACAGTGACAAGGAAAAGGAAAAGGAGACAGAGAGATGGAAAAAGAGAAAAACAGAAAGAGATTAATAGGCAACAAAGAGAGAATACAAAGAGAAAGAGAAAAAAAAAACTAAAGGAAGGGAGGGGAGGAAAGACTTTATTTCTAATTGGCAAAATTAGAATAATCAGTTTATAGTCAGTCATTAGCACAAACTCATTTTACATCAGTAAATAAGGTATATAGAATTTACTTTTTAAAGTTCATGTAACTAGTAAGTGAGAAGGAATTTATTAGATCCTGCTTCTTCCTATTTCCACGTCCAGGACTTTATAGTGTCATGTTTTTCCAATGGCTCAGAAGGTGAGGTGGTAACTAAACTAGATTGTTTCCAGGTTCAATGTAGTTCATTCCCCCATTCTCTCCCTTTCCACCTCATTGAGAGGCAATTATTTATTATAGGTTATATATATGCAGCCTTGCAAAACATATTTTTATATGTCATAATGTGAAAGAAAAGAGACCAAAATAAATAAATAAAACTTTTTATAAGTATGCTCTGATCTGAATTTAACTTTTTTTCCCCCCTAAGATGGACAGAGTTGCTCATCATAGTTCTTTGGAATCATCCTGGATCATTGTATTGCTGAGAATAGTTAAGTCATCCACAGCTGATAAAAAAATTGCTGTTACTGTGTACAATGTTCTCCTGATTCTGCTCAATGAATTATGTATCAGTTAAGTAAGTCTTTCCAGGTTTTTTTTTTTTTTTACAACATTGTACTCATCATTTCTAAGAGTATAATAAAATTCCCTTGAATCATATACCCACACTTTATTAATCATTTCCCAATTGGTGGGAATCCCTTCAAATTACAATTCTTTACCACAACTAAAAGAGTGGCTATGAATATTTTTGTGCATATCAGTCCTTTCCTTTTTTAAAATTTTTTAATTTTTTTATTTCTGTGGCATACCATCACACATGTCACACAGATGATCCTGACTATTTTAAGGAAAATTCCATTTATTTCTATACTCACTAGTGTTTTTTTTAATAGGAATGGGTATGGGATTTTATCAATTTTTTTTTCATCTTTTGAAAGACTCATATGATTTTGTTACTTTGCCTATTGAAAAAGTCAATTATGCTAATAGTTTTTCTAATACTGAACCAGCCCTGCATTTCTGGTATAAATCCTACTTTGTCACAGTATATTATCTGGGTATGATTTTCTGTAATCTCTTTGCTAATATTTTATTTAAAGATTTTTGCATCAATATTCATTAGAGAGATTGGTTTATAATTTTCTTTTTTTCTGTTTTCATCCTATCTGCTTTAGGTATTAGTACCATATCTATGTCATAAAAGGAGTTTGGTAGGTGTGAAGGGCCAGACTCTGGAGAAGTATACTTGAAACAAGGTATTAACTCAGTGGGATTGTTGAGATGATGGTTCTCTAATTCACATATATACTTAATACTTAGTATGGTAATGTAATGGTTCTCTAGTTTACACGTATTCAGTATGGTGTAATCATGTAATCATACCAAGGTATTTAAGGGCTTAGGAGAACTGGAAATGAGACATTCCATCTTTGACCAGCCTCGTGGTGGCTGTCCTGCCTTCATCACTTCTCCACTAGGACCAAGGACTATCCAGAGGACTTCCAAAAAGCTAGCAGCCCAAACATTACATTTTGGTGCCTGAATAGGGATGAAAGGACCTAAACTCAGCAGTTTGACTGACATGATAATAAACTTAGTGGAGAAGTCCCTGTGACCAGGAAATAGGGTGAGTAAACTAGTCACCTTAGTTTTTCAACTAAAATGGGACAAATGCAAAGAAAAGGGCCTTCCTTACCCCAAGGGAAGTGTGCAGTAAGCATAGGTAAATTAATAAAGGTGAAAAGTTTGTTGCTAACTTGGGAGCAGATCATTGGGCCATTAGATATATTAGAATACACATCTTCTTGGTTTCTTAAGGAAGAAAAATTAGAGCCAGATAAGTGGAAACTAGTGGGAGAGCAACTAATTAAATATTACAGTGATAGTGGTCCTGATTCAAATCCTGAAGAAACCACCCATGCAACAGCTTTGTCCACTCAGAAAGACAAGATAAAGGGGAAGCCTTCATGAAAATGCAAGGTCCAAATGTATCCTTTGCTAATTTCGTGGGACATCTGAAGATAGCTATCATACAAACTCATCTGAAGACAGCTGGCATACAAACTATTGGTGAAAATGCAGCAACAGAAATTATGATAAGACAACTTGCTAGAGAAAATGATAATGAGGTTTGTAGAAGAATTATACTAGTCCTTGGAATTCCCCTGTATTTGTTGTAAAAAAGAAATTTGGAAAATGGAGGATATTGACTGATTTAAGAAAAGTAAATAAACAGATGGAACCTATGGGAACTCTTCAGCCTGGAATTCCATTGTCTATTCAATTGCCTCTTGGGTTATAAACATTAGAATTGCTTCTTTTCTATCCCTCTGGATAAGGAAGATAAGAAAAGATTTGCCTTTTCAGCATTAATTTAGCTGAGCCTTATAAAAGATATGAATGGACAGTTTTGCCACAGGGAATGAAAAATAGCCCTACTATGTCAAATGTATGTGACTGATGCTCTTATTCCAGTAAGAAAAGCAATTCCAAAAGTTATGATGTAACATTACATGGATGATATCTTGGGCTGTGCGCCTGAGGAACAAATGTTAGAAGCATGTCTAGAAAAGACATGTAGTAAGGAACTACAAATTGCATACAGCTCCAGAAAAATTCAGACACACTTCTTTTCAATATTTAGGATATGAAGTATATCCTAAGGTGCTTAAAATACAAAAACTTTAAAAACACAAAAGTTGAACACCTTAAATGACTTTCAGAAATCGATAGGAGATCTCCAATGAATGCATCCAGTGTTAGGCTTAACCACCTCTCAATTACAGCCATTATATGATATTTTAAGGGGAGACTAACCTCATCATGTCAGCTCATAAAAGAAACTCAGGAGGCTTTGAGAAAAGTTGAACTGGCTTTATCCAATGTAGTTGAAAAAGCCACTCAGAAACCCTTGGAAATATAAGTTTTTACTATGAAAGAGGAACCCACAGAAGTCCTTCTTTCATCAAGAAGACAGTGTGGTTGAGTGGGTGAATCTCCCAGCACAACCAAGCCAAAGCCTTACACCTTACCCAGTGCTTGTGGCTAGAATTTTATTAAAAAAAAAAAAAAAGACCAGCTGTTGATTTGGTGAGGCCTGATCTTTACTCTCAGTGGTACAACAGACATTTCCTGTTGACATTCTAAGTTGCTGTGTAGTGGAAAATTGCTTCACCTCATCATTTTGTGGTTTTTGCTACCAAAAAAAAGATTTTTAGGCATTATTTAATGTTGTTTGGAGGGGAATTTGAAGAGCTCAATGGATTCCCTGCCTTTTTTTTTTTTTTTTTTTACTATCTTTGCTTTTCCCTTTTTCCTACTATATCTTCTTTGACCACTCTTTTTGGCCATTATTTTTCAACCACACTATTTGTTTAAGTACTGCATTAATGCAGTGGTCCAAAACTGTGATTTGATTATTATAGGGTATAAAATTCCAATAAGAAATACTCTTCATCAATGTTGTATAACCATTTTAGACTTATAATGCTAAGTTACATTGAACACTGAAATATTGACACAAGTCACTCAATCTGTATGTAAAAAAGGTGGTAATCTTAATTTGTATGTGACAAAGGTGGTCATTTAAACCACATTGTCTTGATTGTAAGAGTTTCTTTCGATATATTGTGATGCTCTGAATCTCTCCTAAAGTGAATTGTATTAAATACTAGAAATAAAAAGTTGTATATTTTCTGTCTGGTGAACTAGGATGGGGATAAGCACAGGAAAATAGCATTAAAGATTAATTTCAGGTTACAAAAAACAAAAATCAGAAAGTTAAAGATTTTTTTGTAGTAGGGAAAAGGAATAAGATAAAAAATTAGTAAGCAGAGCCACAAAAAGGGATGTGTTCCCCACAAAGAGTAGTCAAACAAGATATATGATCACATGTGTAGTAAGTGGAATTATGGATAATTGCAATAGCAATATTGCTCTTCTGTATCTATAAGAAGCTGTAGCATTTGCCATATCCCTGTAAACCATTTTTAGCAAATGGGCTAAACCAAGTTGAGGATAGCTGAGAAATCTCAAACCCTTGGGTGAGAAGGGGGAATCTACCCTAAGCATATGAAGACTTCCCCTGATGGAAGGAGCAGATAAGAACAAATTTTTTCAGTGGCCATGAAAGAGGCTGAAGTAGGTGCTCAACCATGCTTAGAGTTCAGTTATACAAGCATGACACTGCCTCCTGAGCTATCAACAGTCATCTTGGTTGTTCTGCCATTGGACTGCAATGGCTCTGAAAGAAAAAGTGAGGCTGACAACTTCAGGCAATTCTGCTTCATTTAAATCTAATTTATACATGAATCAAAAGAAATTGTCCATCATTCATTATGTTTTTTAAACCTATTTCAAAGTGCTGTGACGACATATGTATCTCATGACCTTTCCCTTTACCTAAATGCTATCAAACTTCATGAATGCACCCTTGCAGTAAACACTGGCATTTAATAGACTATGTGATTATAAGAAGAGGCAGACAGAAGATAAGAGTGACTAAGACAATATAGGATATAGAGATCATAGACTTATTTTCCTAAAATCCACATTCAATAAAAGTGGTGACCTAAAAGATAAATGATTACCAGAACACAATGTTAACAGATTAGAACAGTTCTCTGAGAGAGAATAGTTCATTGCTAATTTGAAGGGAAAGCTGAATCAACATATGCTTGGCAACTATGGAACAGAAAAGTTGTGGATAGTTTTCAGAGATTTGGTGTGCAACGTTGCATTTGCACATCTGGGCCAGAACACTCAGAAATATTAAGACTGGTTTAAGTAAGATGATGCAGAAATTCAACAGCCACATAATGAAAAAAGGAAAACATAACTCTACAGGATTTATCAACAGTATAGTTCATCTGTCTCTTAGAAGGAAACATTTAACTCCATCACAAGCAAAGTGCAAGCAAACCTTTGAGATTTCATGAATCTTGATTCATTAAGCAGATGAAATTCAGCTTTATGCTGATAATAAAAATGTAAAGTGCTTTTATGGTGCTTACAAGCTATTTATGATGGACTAAAGACATATGGTGAATTTCTCTCCTGATGCAGACATATTGATTACTAAAAAGACATGATCCTAAAGAGATGGTCTTCATGAATACTTCTATTGTGTTCCCATTAGTCAATGCTGATTATTGACTATTTACTTCAGGTTATAGTCAATCCCTCTCTAGTCACATTTCCAACTGAAGAATTTACTTTGAATGCCATTAGGCTCTGTTCTATGGCAAAGCACCTGATGCCAATTCTATTCCAACTGATATTTATAAGGTCTAGGGGAGAAGGGATTCATTGTTCATATGAAAGATGAAATTTTCTGGGTTATAGAGCAAGAGGAAATTAGTAAATGTGAGTTCAAGGATGTCTTCATTGTTCATCTTTTTAAAGGTAAATGAAATAGGACATCCTGTGACAATGACATCATGGGATCTCTTGTAGCCATCGCTGGAAAGATTCTTGCTAGAGTTCTCCTTGAAAGATGGATCCTTCCCCGAGAAGATTTCTTTCATCTACTTCAGAACTAATGTGGCCTCAGAAAGGGCAGAGGAATAGACAATATGTTATTTGCTGCTCTACAAGTCCTGGAGAAATGCCAGAACACAAAATGTTCATCAATATAACCAAGGCCTCTGATACTCTAAGTCACCAGGGCTTATGGAAAATTATATAAAAATGTAGTTGCTTATAGAAATTCATCAGTATTTTATGTAAATTTGATGATGGCATGCTTGCCTGAATCCAAGGTAAGGAATGATGCTCTTGCACTTTCCCAATCACCAATGTAGTGAAACAAGGATGTATGTTTGCTCCCATGATTCTCAGCATGATGTTTTCAGTAATGTTGCCAGATGCCTTCAATGAGGACAAATACAACATCAAGAGCAGCTGTTACATTGATGGTAAATTATTTAACATGAGAAGGCAGGACTGAATAAAAGGAAAAGTTGTTGTATGGTATTTTTGTTTGCTGATAATAATTTTGGTCCCTTTGAGAATGAAGAATTAGCAACCAACCAGTCATTCTTTAAAAACTGGGCACCACTACATAGAATCTTTCTAGTATTGCTATATTAGAATAGAATCAAATATATATAGCAGATTAATTCTTAGAGCAAGCCATGGATTTTATTTAAAGGTCAAAATGGAATTACAAAGTAATAGGTATCATAAACTAGTTAATAGCTATTCTTAGAATTAGAAAGACATGGATTAATATTCATTTTCAGCTGCATAAATATCATGTGATTATATCATCACGAAACCTCCTATTTATACCACACAATTCTTCAGGATAAATTCCAAAAGTAGCCTTAAATTTGTATCACTAGAGAGAGTGTTAAAACCATGCCTTCTCTAGGCTATGAAATCCAAGGTCTGGATTATAGTAAATTTATAATACTCATGCAAGCCTTATCTATACCACATTAATAAAGAATATGATTTGTACCCCAGAAGCTATTTTTGGGTGACATTGTCTTTCTATTTTAATATTAAACAAGTTACATTAATATAGCTTTAGTACTGCTAGAACACTAAAGTACTTAATCAGTTCTAACATCTTAGAAGTGAAGAGATAGGGCTAAATTACTTGATACTTTCATTTCTCAAAAAATCCTTTGAAAGGGAAGATAACTTGAAAAACAAATTTGCTTAGATATTATACATATCAAATTTGAATCTGTTGATGAACTTAGTCTACCTTCTCATTTTGTTTAGAAGGAAACAAGCTTAGAGATTAAATAAATAGCTAAATTGCAGAATTTACAGAGAGATATAGTGAAAATTATAACAGAGATCTTCAGACTCTAAATCCAATCATTTTCACAATTTTTCACACTTCCTTCTTCTCAATATCTCACAAAGCCTTACCTATTAATGACGTCATTAATGCTCCACTCCAACTAATTTGGGGAATGCTTCCAGACAAGTAATATCTTAAAATATAAGTGATATTTCCAAGAAATCACTTGAGGCAATGCGATTTCCATACTGCTACTTTTGACCTATGAAGAAATGAATTGATTTATTGTTGTTTTTTCGGGGGTGTTGAGAATGAATTTTCTATTTTCTATTACTTTTCCTTTAGATTCTCAAGTTATGATAATGAAAAAAATATTCATCTTTAAGTAAGACTTAGAAATATATTTACATATGAGTGTATTTACATCCATCTATCCATCCAATTATCTATCTATCTATCTATCTATCTATTTACCTAACTGTATGTGTTACTGTTTTTCAGTTATTTTCAGTTATATCTGGCTTTTCATGATCCCTTTGTGGGTGTTCTTGTCCACAGTACTGGAGTAGTTTGCCATTTCCTTCTCTAGCTCATTTTACAAATGAGAAAACTGTTTATGTGTATATAAATATATGTACACACTTGTGTTCATATACACAGATAAAGTTATGTATATGTAAATATTTTGTGTGTATATATATGTGTGTGTGTTTCTGTAAATATATGTATGTATATATATATAAGTATATTTATATAAAACTATAGATAGTTTGTGTATACATTTCTTCCTCATACTGTTTACTCCTTAAATCTAATATAGTTGTTAAAATTAGTATATAATTGACTGGAAATAAAGACATTTCTTTGACAAAAGAAAACAGATGCTCAATAGGCCAAGAATATCAAACAGATAATTCAGAAGCTAAAGCCATGAATGGTAAAATAGTCTTACAAAGCAAATCCAAGATTTCTTTGAGCTACTCTGAAACATAATTGGATTAAATATTTTCTTTTAAAAAATCTTTTTGTTAAAGCAGAAGAAAAAACAACCCTTTGAATCTTCTAAGATATAAAGAAAAAAAGTTAAAAATCAGCATTTTGGTAAATGTCAGTAAGATATCATATTCTTCAGACATTTTCAATCATGTCCAACTCTTTGAGACTCCTTTTGGGATTTCCTTGTCAAAGATAGCACAAATGTATTTAACCACTGAGTAATAATTTTCAAATGATCTAGAGCTTTACTCAAAATTAATTTAAATCACAATCAAATATAAAGTTCTGTACTAACTTATCATAACTCTTATAAAGTCATTAAGATGGGCTCTGGATAATTATGTCCAGAGTTTGCTGTTTTCTTCATTTCAGTCTTGTTCAACTCTTCATGACCCCATTTAAGGTTTTCTTGGCTAAGATACTAGAGTATTTATCATTTTATTCTCTAGTTTATTTTACAGATAAAGAAACTAAGTTTAGGTTGGAAACTCTTATCTACTATATCATCTAGCTCACCTGACTCATTGGGTAGCAGCCTTCAAATATTGACAAAAAGTTTGCTTTCCTATAATCTATCATCTAATTGCCTTCCTTTGTAATATGGTAAGAAACACACTACATATCCCAGGGTTACAAAATTCTGTACCCTTGCAATCTATTTCTCAAAACAGCCATAAAGGATTTAAGGGTACATAAAAGGCCTACCCTTTCTGCTGTCCTTTTAACAGTAGAGCTAATAATCCCTTAGTTTGGTTTGAGAAAACTGTGAAGTTTAAAATAATGAGGCAGTTCTTTCAAGCTTTCATTTAATTTTGCTTTTCAAAAAGATTGAGAGCTTCTTTGGTAGCTGCTACATAAAAATATACATAGAACAATTATGACATTGAAATGTCAGTATATGATATAATATGAAAAAATGATACTGCCTCTGTAAAATGGAAAATATATTGCTATTTATTAGTAAATTATGAAAAGCTTAAACATTTTTAACATTTTATGTATATATTGTTGATGGTTTCAAAATTATTTTGAAAAATGCAATGTCAAACACCTAAAATCAACTGCATTTGATCACTGTTTGAAATAGCAGAAATGTTAATACTTATTTTATTATTTTGGATATCACTGAAATTTCAGTTTTTTGCCAGCTGATAGCAGATACCTAGGGTAAGCCAAAAAAGAAAGGCATAAGTCACAGAATTCAACAACTTACCTATTATTTTCATAAAAAATTTCAAAGAAAAACAATAAAGAAATTGATGTGTTTTACCCAACAAAAAGACCACCCCCCTTTAAAATTGAATTTCCAATTAATTTATGAAAATTTGGATGTTTGTATTTTCAGTGTTTTAAATGAGTTGCTTAGGGAAAGGAATTGTGGATTGAGTAGAAAACAGGTTAATGTAAGGTTTTAGAGAATATATGGGGAAAAACAATTGTGAAGTATTTTCTTCAGTTAATTGAAGAAATGAAAGAAATCAGTTAGCAAAAGTATAAAATGAATTAGGACATTTTTAATAGACATAAATCCTGTCCTTGAAGACAATATAATGTCTAAAGTTTGGGGTTGCATCAGAGTGCCTGTTGAATACTATAGTGAATTGAAAGGAGGATATAACAATGACATGTAGAAAGGGGTTCTCTAATTGCAATTCCCCCTATCTTCTAAAATTCTAAGAAGATGTATGCTGTGACCACTTCTAACATGTGTACAGCATCCTTTTTTGTTCCATAATTTCAAGAACATACCATGAATGTTCCTTTAGGGATTACAAGAAAGTATTTAAATATATCTTTTTGATTTACGTTAAGTTCTTGTTTCACCTAAGCCTTAGTATAAGAGGAAACTTTACTCACTAAAGTGCTAAATACACAACAGGGAACACAAAAATGCATTAATTATTTTTTTTCTGTAATGTAAATCATTCCAAAATACATTTCATTTAGGTAAGAATAGGTGGCTTGTTTATGGAATTTGATGAAAAAAATGGAAGGAGCAACCAATAGAATAAAAGAATTAGAATCAAAAACTTCTCAGCAGACTACTAAAATGGACTGAATTTAAGATGAGATAAGTGAGTACAGATAAATAAAGTCCTACACAGTGAAAAAGAAGTACCAAAAGTTCCATAAGTACAAGAATAGGAAGACATGGTAAAAATAGTTTGTTTGATAAAGTTCTTTGAGCATTTGGAAGAATGTCCAAATAAATAGACATTTGTTGTTCAGTATATTTAGTCCTGTCCAATTTTTTTATGATCCCATTGACCATATAGTTCAAGAGATTTCACATATCCTTCTCCAATGTATCAAGGAAAAGAGAGGTTATGTAACTTACTTGCCAAAGATTACAAAGGTACCTAACATCTGAGGTTTCATTTGAACTCAGGTCTTTCTGACTCTAGACCTAGTACTCAATCTACTGAGCTACCTAGGTGCCTCCTATGGAATTAGGAAGTTTGAAAAACAGTGCAGATTTATACTGTTCTGTTTGGTTTTCTGGAGGTCTTTGGAGCAGCCTTCGTTTCAGTTGAGTAAGCACCATGAGAATAGCCAAGGGTTAAAGCCCAGATTCTTTATTGTCTCCTTGCCTGGGGCTGGGCAGCTTTCTGGAGAGCTTTTCAAACTGGCCTTGGTCGGAGGAAGCAGGAAAACAAGCCAGCCACCACAAAACTGATGAAGATGGAAATGAATCTCTCTGAGACCGAGGGCATGTACTTCAGCCTCCAGTCACCACAAAGGTGGAGGATGGAATGAATCTGTCTCTCAGCTCATGCTGGCTGCTATATACTTTATTATAATTACATCATTGTAGATGTGAATCTTGTAGAACTATATTAAATGCTAAGTACATGTACTGAACTAGAGAACTATTAATCACCATGCTAAACTAAATAATGATTGTAATTCCACTAACTTAACACCTTGTAAGGATCCTTGTTTCAAGTACAGAGTTCTGGCCCATAACACGAGTTTGCAGAAAAGTTACAGATTTTTCTTGAATATGAAAAGTCAAGCATAAAAATACTATTATGCCACATGAAAAAGAAAATTATATAACTGCAAAAATAAAGACAGACTAGGATTGGAAATAAATTAGATTTGATAATCATTTGCTTAGAGTTGATAAATAAATCTATGGAAGCTGATTAGATCATCAAGTGAGAAGAGAGAGACAGAAGAGAAGAAAACCCTTGGGATTCACCCACATTTAGGGACTATAGCATAGATAGTGATGTAGGGAAGTGAGACTGAGAAGGAATGGTCATACAGGTAGCCAGACAAATAAAGGAAGCAGTTTCAAAGACTAAAAATGATAAAATATCTGTGAAGAGATGGGTGTCAGCAATTTGAAAGGCTGCAGAAATGCTTGGAATGATTGGGGGCAGAGGCAAGATGGCAGAGAGGACACAGATTTCTTTCTGACCTTCTAGTAACCTCACATTAATTATGAAATCTAGCCTCTGAATTAGCTCTGGAGTGGCAGAATCCAGGAATATCTGGGGTGTAAGAAATTACAAGCAGAATACAGTTTCGAAGGTCACCAGAAAAATGTCTGTTTCAACTGAGCACAGTAGGCACAAGTGCAAGCAGGCTGAACACAAACACAGAGTGCAGATGATACAGAGTCCCAGGGCAGTGCAAGCTCCGAGCAGTGCAGAACCTACAGGGAGGAATCGACAGCAGTATTGGCTACTCTGCTCTGGCTGTTAGCCAGTAGATCAGCAGAGAAGTTATAAAACACCCCACACAAACACAAAAGGTAAATAGTTATTCCCCCAAAAGCAAGAAATTTAAGGGATCTGGCCACACCAACCCAGTACTGGGAATAAATCAGCATGGACTCAGCACAGTTGCTGCTGCTTGTAGAGGAAGCTTGAACAACCTCTCTTGAACCAAAACAGATATCAACACTTAAAAAAATAAATAAGCAAAAAGAACTCTGACCATACATAGTTTTTTGTTTTTTTAATGGTGAAATAAAATAACAGATTTCAAACACTGAGGAGACTAAAAGCAAATCATCTCCAGGTGAAGCCCCAAAGAGTGTTATAAATTGGTCCCCATTACACAAAACTCTAACAAGAAAATATAAAAGATATTAAAAGGGATCTGGAAGATAAATAGGGAAAGTAAATGAGAACTTTACAAGAGGGTTTGAAAAAGGCAACACTTTCAGAAGAAAATTCACTTAAAAATAGTGAAATAGACAAGGCATATAGTTCCTTAAAATAGATTTGATAAAGTAGAAAAAGAAAATAACTTCATGAAAATCAGAATTTGTAAAATGGAAAAAGAAAATAACTTCTTTAAAACCAGCAATTGTGAAACTGAAAAAAAAAAAAACCATACAACAAAACTCATTTAAAAATTCAATTGGAAAAATACAAAAAGAAGTACAAAAAGTAAATGAAGAAAACAATTCACTAAAACTCAGAATTGAACAAAGGGAAATGAATGATTCAATGAGACAGCAAGAATCAGTCAAGCAAAACCAAAAAAAAAATACATAAAATTCATAATTGGGAAAACAAGTGATATGGAAAATAGATCTAGGAGAGACAATCTGAGGATTATTAGACTTCTGGAAAATCATGATGAAAAAAAAAGGGCTTAGACACTATTTTCTAGGAAATTATCAAAGAGAACTGCATGGACCTCAGAGAAGGTAAAATACCCATTGAAAGAATTCACCAAATACCTACTCAAAGAGCCCCCCAAATTAAAACTCCAAGGAATATTGTGGCTAAATTTGAGAACTATTGGAACAAGGAAAAAATATTACAATTAGCCAGAAAAACAAAAACAATTCAAATACCGAGGAGCCACAATAAGGATTACTCAAGCCCTAGCAGTTTCAACCTTAAAGGACTGAAGGGTCTGGGATCTGATATACCCCAAAACAAAGGAACTTAGAATGTAATTTTTGGAAAAAGTAATAGAACAAACTGTTAATCAAATCTCCAATTCTCCAACTGATAAATGGTCAAAGGATATGAACAGACAATTTTCAAATGTGAAACTGAAACTATTTCTACTCATATGAAAAAGTGTTCCAAATCATTATTGATAAGAGAAATGCAAATTAAGACAGCTCTGAGATACCACTACATACCTCTAAGATGACACCTTACTAAGATGACAAAAAAAAGGTAATGATGAATGTTGGAGGGCATATGGGGAAACTGGGACACTGATGTAGTGTTGGTGGAGTTGTGAATGGATCCAAACATTCTGGAGAGCAATTTGGAACTATGCTCAAAAAGTTATCAAATTGTGAATACCCTTTGATTCAGCAGTGTTACTACTGGGCTTATATCCCCAAAGAGATATTAAAGAAGAGAAAGGGACCAGTATGTGCAAAATTGTTTGTGGCAATCCTTTTCATAGTGGCTAGAAATTGAAAATTGAATGGATGCCCATCAGTTGGAGAATAGCTGAGTAAGTTGTGATATATGAATGGTATGGAATATTATTGCTCTGTAAGAAATGACCAACAGGATGAATACAGAAGGCTTGGAGAAACTTACATGAGCTGATGCTACGTGAAATGTGCAGAACCAGGAGATCATTATACACTTCAACAACAATACTATATGAGGATCACTTCTGATGGAAGTGACTACCTTAGGCAATGAGAGGATCCAAAGTTTTGTCAATAAAAAGCTATAATCATAATTTTTAAAAAGTAATCAAGCCATTCTCCAGTTTATAAATGATTAAAGGATATGAAGAGATAATTTTCAGGTAAAGAAATTGAAACTATTTCCAGTCATATGAGAAAGTGCTCCCAATCACTATTAATCAGAGAAATGCAAATTAAGACTACTCTGAGATACCACTACACACCTGTCAGATTGGCTAAGATGACAGAAAAAGTAATGAGAAATGTTGGAGATGATGTTGGAAAGCTGGGACACTGATACATTATTGATGGAACTGTGAAGGGATCTAGTCATTCTGGGGAGCAATTTGGAACAATCCTCATAAAGTTATCAATCTATGCATACTTTTTTTTTTTACCCAGCAGTATTTCTGCTGGACCTATATCCCAAAGAGATCTTAAAGGAGGCAGTGCATGTGTACTGTGCAAAAATGTTTGTGGCAGCCCTTCTTGTATTGACTAGAAACTGGAAACTGAAGGAGTGCCTATCAGTTAGAGAATCGCTGAATAAATTATGATATATGAATATAATGGAATATTATTGTTATATAATATGAATGTTATGGAAGAATGTTCTGTAAGAAATGACTTCAGAGATGCCTGGAGATGCTTACATGAACTTATGCTAAGTGAAATGAACAGAACCAGAAAATCATTATACATGGCAGCAACAAGACTCTATGATGACCAATTCTGAAGAATGTGGCTCTCTTCAACAATGAGATGATTCAAACAATTCCAATTTTTCAGTGATGAAGAGAAACATCTACACCCAGAGAGAGGACTGTGGGAACTGAATGTGGACCACAACATAGCATTTTCACTCTTTCTGTTGTTTGCTTGCATTTTGTTTTCTTTCTGTTTTTTTCCCCTTCTTTATTGGATTTTTCTTGTGCAGCAAGATAAATATATAAATATGTAGGCATATATTGGATTTAACATATATATTTTAACATATATAACATGTATTGAACTACCTGCCATCTAGAGGATAGAGTGGGAGAAGGAGGGAAAAATTTGGAACAGAATATTTTGCAAGAATCAGTGTTGAAAAATTAACCATGCATGTGTTTTGTAAATCAAAAGATTTAATAATTAAAAAAAGGAAAAAATGAATGATTGAAGAAAGGCTATAAAATGTGGAAATTATGATATTAGAAGTAATTTTGAAAAGAGTAGTCTCATTTGAGCTATAGGATCAGGTTAAGACATGGTCAACACAACAATTGTTTTTCCTTAATAACATATGTGTGTGTGTGTGTGTGTGTGTGTGTGTGTGTGTGTGGTGGGGGGGTTGCAAAGATTCTGTTGTTAGGAAAAAAAGAGGAAGGAAAGGCAAAATAGGCAAAATGAAATATTAATTGAAAGAAAAGTGTTGAGAAGAAAATGTAAAGTGAGGAGTGAAGTTTAGGGTAATAGACTTTCCTTTCATTTCTTACCCTCCCCTTCCTTTGCCTCTCCTTCTTTTCCACTTCCCCTTCTTCTTTCCCTTCCCCTTTCCCTTTTCCTCCTTTCCCTCTTATTTTCCCTTCCCTTCCCTTTCCTTTTATTTTTTTTCCTTTCTCAATCACCCATGGGACAATGCAATTTATTTGCTGAAAATTTTTTTTTTGGAATTTTTTTTACATGTTCCATTCAATAAATATGGATTCTACTTAATATCTTAATATTGAGTCCCCAGATGTATAACCAAACAAAAATCTGTTTTCTTTCTATCTGGGGTATATTTTCATGGAATTTAATCATACAAGTACAGTAGAACTATATATAACTCTTTATTCATAATATTTTAATTTGAATAAATGCCTTTTTGTGAAATAGAAAGTACCTTTTTGATTTGCAATTTAAAAACCCAGAAATTCAGAAAATGCATTTCAGACAATCAGATTCAAATTTATTAAATGAAAGAAAGATAGAAGAAGGTAGGAAGGAAAGGAGAGAGGGTTGAAAAAAAGGGCATAACTTTGAAAAACAGAAAGAAAGGTTCATGGCTGGGAGGAGAATGAAGACAGATCAGCTTTAGTCCCTTAACAAAATGGAGGTCCCTGGAGGAACTCCCTATGGGATAACAGAAACTAAACATGTTTCTACATGTTAAGCAGACCACAGTGATGTTAAGCAATTTTATGGCAAAGAAGCTCTAGGTACTGAGGGTAGTTTCAAAGTTAAATATCAGATAGGCAAGCATCTGAATTTCATTAGGTTAGGGAAAAGGACAAAAGAAGAAATGAAGGCAGACTACTCTGGATCACAACATGGAATCTCCACAGGGAACTAATCAGTAGAGAAAGGCAAACAGCAGCAACAGTGGTAACAATGTAGATAGGAACTAGTAATTTCATATGTGAACTCACAAATTCTCTGCTTAGTCTCAAGCTATTGAGGCTTTTCTGTAGCATGCTTTTGAAACATTCAGTCTATGAGGTGCTTTAAAGCTGTTAAGTAATCTTTTATTATTATTATTATAACTTTTTATTGACAGAGCCCATGCCTGGGTAATTTTTTTTTTACAACATTATCCCTTGAACTCACTTCTGTTCCAATTTTTCCCCTTCCTCCCTTCACTCCCACCCCCGGATGGCAAGCAGTCCTATAAAAGTTAAATATGTCATAGTAGATCCTAGATACAATAAAAGTGTGCAGAACCGAACACTTCTCTTGTTGAACAAGAAGAATTGGATTCAGAAAGTAAAAATAACCTGGGAAGAAAAACAAAACTGCAAGCAGTTTACATTCATTTCCCAGTGATCTTTCTTTGGTTGTAGCTGCTTCTGTCCATTATTGATCAATTGAAACTGAGTTAGATCTTCTCTTTGTCAAAGAAATGCATTTCCATCAGAATACATCCTCATATAGTATCGTTGTTGATGTATATAATGATCTCCTGGTTCTGCTCATTTCACTTAGCATCAGTTCATGTAAGTCTCGCCAATCCTCTCTGTATTTATCCTGCTGGTCATTTCTTACAGAATAATAATATTCCATAACATTCATATACCACAGTTTACTCAACCATTCTCCAATTGATGGGTATCCATTCATTTTCGAATTTTCAGCTACTACAAACAGGACTACCACAAACATTTTGTCACATGTAGGCCCCCTTCCCTTCTTTAGTATCTCTTTGGGGTATAAGCCCAATAGAAACACTACTGGATTGAAGGGTATGCACAGTTTGATAACTATTTGAGCATAGTTCCAAATTGCTCTCCAGAATGGCTGGATGTATTCACAATTCCACCAACAATGTATCAGTGTCTCTGTTTTCCCACATCTCCTCCAACATTCCGCGTTATCTTTCCCTGTCATTCTAGACAATCTGACAGGTGTGTAGTGGTATCTCAGAATTGTCTTAATTGGCATTTCTATGATTAATAATGACTTGGAACATCTTCTCATATGGCTAGAAATAGTCTTACTTTCTTCATCTGAGAATTGTCTGTTCATATCCTTTGACCATTTATCAATTGGAGAATGTCTTGATTTTTTATAAATTAGAGTCAATTCTCTATATATTTTGAAATGAGGCCTTTATCAGAATCTTTGACAGTAAAAATGTTTTCCCAGTTTATTGTTTCCCTTCTAATCTTGTCTGCACTAGTTTTGTTTGTACAAAAACTTTTCTATTTGATATAATCAAAATTTTTTATTTTGTAGTCAATAGGGATCTCTAGTTCTCTTTGGTCATAAATTCCTTCCTGTTCCACAGGTCTGAGAGGTAAATTATCCTATGCTCTTCCATTTTATTAATAATCTCATTCTTTATGCCTAGGTAATAAACTCATTTTGACTTTATCTTGGTGTATGGTGTTAAATGTGGGTCAATGCTTAGTTTCTGCCATACTAATTTCCAATTTTCCCAGCAATTTTTGTCAAATAATGCATTCTTATCCCAAAAACTGGGGTCTTTGGGTTTGTCAAAAACTAGATTAATAAAGTTATTGGCTGTTTTGTCCTTTGAACCTAACCTATTCCATTGATCAACTAGTCTATTTCTTAGCCAATACCAGATGCTTTTGGTAACCGCTGCTTTATAATGTAATTTTATATCTGGTACAGCTAGGCCACCTTTATTTGATTTTTTTTTTCATTAATTCCCTTGAAATTCTTGACTTTTGGTTTTTCCATATGAACTTTGTTGTTATTTTTTCTATGTCATTAAAATAGTTTTTTGGGAGTTTGATTGGAGTAGCACTAAATAAATAGATTAGGTTAAGTAGTATTGTCATCTTTATTATATTTGCTCACCCAATCCAAGAGCATTTAATATTTTTCCAGTTGGTTAGTACAGACTTAATTTGTGTAGAAAGTGTTTTGTACTTTTGCTCATAAAGTTTCTGATTTTCCCTTGGCAGATAGATTCCTAAATATTTTATACAAGCAGTAATTACTTTAAATGGAATTTCTCTTTGTAACTCTAACTGTTGGGTTTTGTTAGTGATATATAAGAATGCTGATGACTTATGTAGGTTTATTTTGTATCTTGCAACTTTGCTAAAGGTGTGGATTGTTTCTAATAATTTTTTAGTAGAATCTCTGGGGTTCTCTAAGTACACCATCATATCATCAGCAAAGAATGATAATTTGGTTTCCTCACTGCCTTTTCTTATTCCTTTAATCTCTTTCTCAACTCTTATTTCCAAAGCTAGCATTTCTAATACAATATTGAATAGAATGGTGATAGTGGGCAACTTTGTTTCGCTTCTTATCTTATTGGGAATGATTGCAGTTTGTCCCCATTACATATGATGCTTACTGCTGGTTTTAAATAGATGCTACTGATTATTTTAAGGAAAATTCCATTTATTCCTATATTCTCAAGTGTTTTTAATAGGAATGGATGTTGTATTTTATCAAATGCTTTTTCTGCATCTATTGAGATGATCATATGTGTTTTGTTAATTTGGTTATTAATATGGCCAATTATACTGATAGTTTTCCTAATATTGAAGCAGCCCTGCATTCCTGGTATAAATCCTACTTGATCATGATGTATTATCTTGAGGATGATTTTCAGTAGTCTTTTTGCTAATATCTTATTTAAAATTTTAGCATCAGTATTCATTAGGGAGATTGGTCTATAATTTTCTTTCTCTGTTTTCAACCTACCTGGTTAAGGTATCAGTACCATGTCTGTGTCATAAAAGGAATTTGGTAGGACTCCTTCATTCCCTATTTTTTCAAATAGTTTATAAAGCATTGGGGCTAATTGTTCTTAAATGTTTGGTAGAATTCACATGTAAATCCATCTGGTCCTGGGAATTTTTTTTTAGGGAGTTGATTAATAGCTTGGTCTATTTCTTTTTCTGAAATGGGACTATTTAGGCAATTTACTTTCTCCTTTGTTAATCTGTGAAGCCTATATTTTTGGAGGTAGTCATCCATTTCACTTAGGTTATCAAATTTATTGGCATAAAGTTGGGCAAAGTAACCCTTTATTATTTCTTTAATTCCCTCTTCATTGGTGGAAAGTTCTCCCTTTTCATTTTTAAGACTACTAATTTGATTTTCCTCTCTCCTTTTTCTAATCAGATTTACCAAAGGTTTATCAATTGTATTGTTTTTTTTTTTCATAAAAACAACTCTTAGTTTTATTTATTAGTTCAATAGTTTTTTTTTTGCTTTCAATATTATTAATTTCTCCTTTTAATTTTAGAATTTCAAATTTAGTAATTGATTGGGGGTTTTTAATTTGGTCTTTTTCTAGCTTTTTAAGTTGTAAGCCCAATTCATTGATCTTCTCTTTCTCGGTTTTATTCAACAAAGTCTCTAAGGCTATAAAATTTCCCCTTATTACCTCTTTGGCTGCATCCCACAAATTTTGGTATGATGTCTCATCATTGTCATTATCTTAAGTAAAATTATTAATTGTGTCTATAATTTGCTGTTTAACCCAATCATTCCTTAAGATGAAATTATTTAGTTTCCAATTACTTTTTGGTCTCTTTTCACCTAACTTTTTGTTGACTGTAGCTTTTATTGCATCGGGTTCTAAAAAGAAAGCATTTACTATTTCTGCCTTCCTGCATTTAATTTTGAGGTCTTTATGTCCTAATATATGGTCATTTTTGTGTAGGTTCCATGAACTGCTGAGAATAAAGTATACTCCTTTCTGTCACCATTCAGTTTTCTCCAGAGATCTATCGTGCCTAATTTTTCTAATATTCTATTTACCTTTTTAATTTCTTTCTTATTTGTTTTGCGATTTGATTTATCTAAACCTGAGAGTGCAAGACTGAGATCTCATACTATTATAGTTTTGCTGTCTATTTCTTCTCGCAACTTTCCTAACTTCTCCTTTAGGAAGTTAGATGTTATGCCACTTGGTGCATATTTGTTTAATATTGATATTGCTTCATTGTCTATAGTACCCTTTAGCAAGATATATATTCCTTCCTTATATCTTTTAATTTCATCAATTTTTGCTTTTGCTTAATCCAATATAAGGATGGCTACCCCTGCTTTTTTGACTTTACCTGAAGCATAATAGATTCTGCTCCAGCCTTTTACCTTTACTCTGTTTTAAATGTGTTTCCTGTAAACAATATATTATAGGGTTCTGACTTTTGATTTAGTCTGCTATCTGCCTCCTCTTTATGTGAGAGTTCATCCCATTCACATTTACAGTTAAAATGACTAATTCTTTATTTCCTGCCATCCTAATATCCCCAGATTATGCTTTTCTTTTTCTTGCCCCCTTTCCCTCCTTCCCTAGTATTAAACTTATGGGCCCCACTTGCGTCACGCAGCTCTCTCTCTTTAGGATCCCTCCTTCCTCCCTTTGAATCCCTTCCCCTTTCTTGTACCCTTCCCATATTACTCTTTTTCATTCTCCCTTTTTCTCTCCCACTTTTTAATGAGGTGAGAGAAGATTTTCTGTAAAACAAAGATGTCAATTGTTTCCTCTTTGAGCCAACTCTGATGAGAGTAGGATTCACACAATGTTCCTCTTCCTCTCTAAGTTCCCTCAGATATGATAGGTTTCCTTTGCCTCATTGTCGTATGTAATTTCTCTCTTTTTATCTCCCACTTTCCCTTTTTCTGACACTATCCCCTTTCCATTTCTACTTCCCTTTTTTATGTTATATCGGTAAAATCAAATTATACATGTGGTTTTTATGTATATCTACAACAGAAATGCAGTTCTCAAGATTTCCTTTTACCTTTTTTTACGTCTCTTGAGTCCTGTTTTTTGAGATCAGATTTTTTGTTTAAATCTTGTTTTTTTCATTAGAAACAAATGGAATTCCTCTGTTTCATTAAACGTCCATCTTCTTCCATGGAAAAAAATGCTTACAAACTGGGAAAACATCTTCATAGTTAAAGGTTCTGATAAAGGCATCATTTCCAAAATATATAGAGAACTGACTCTGATTTATAAGAAAGCAAGCCATTCTCCAATTGATAAAGGGTCAAAGGATATGAAGAGCCAATTTTCAGATGATGAAATTGAAATTATTACCACTCATATGAGTGTTCCAAATCATTATTAATCAGAGAAATGCAAAATAAGACAACTCTGCGATACCACTACATACCTGTCAGATTGGCTAAGATGACAGGAAAAAATAATGATGATTGTTGGAGGGGATGTGGGAAAACTGGGACACTGATACATTGTTGGTAGAGTTGTGAACGAATCCAACAATTCTGGAGAGCAATCTGGAATTATGCCCAAAAAGTTATCAAACTGTGTATACCCTTTGATCCAGCAGTGTTTCTACTGGGCTTATACCCCAAGGAGATACTAAAGAAGGGAAAGGGACCAGTATGTGCCAAAATGTCTGTGGCAGCCCTGTTTGTAGTGGCTAGAAGCTGGAAACTGAGTGGATGCCCATCAATTGGAGAATGGTTGAGTAAATTGTGGTATATGAATGTTATGGAATATTATTGTTCTGTAAGAAATGACCAGCAGGATGAATACAGAGAGGCTTGGAGAGAATTACATGAAATGATGCTGAGTGAAATGAGCAGAACCAAGAGATCATTATATACGTCAACAACGATATTATATGAAGATGTAATCTGATGGAAGTGGATTTCTTTGACAAAGAGACCTAATTCAGTGTCAGTTGATCAATGATGGACAGAAGCAGTTACACCCAAAGAAAGAACACTGGGAAATGAATGTAAACTGTTTGCAATTTTGTTTTTCATCCTAAGTTATTTTTACCTTCTGAATCCAATTCTTCCTGTGCAACAACAAAACTGTTTGGATCTGCACACATACATTTTATCTAGGATATACTAGGACATATTCAACATATGTAGGAGTGCTTGCCATCTAGGGGAGGGGGTGGAGGGTGGGAGGGAAAAATCGGAACAGAAGTGAGTGCAAGGGATAATGTTGTAAAAAAATTACCCTGGCATGGATTCTGTCAATAAAATGTTACTATAATAAAAAAAAATAGATGTTGGAGATCATCTAATCTAAAAAAAGAAAAAGAAAAAGAAAAAATACTCAGCTTGGCTGGGTAGTTTATTCTTGACTGCATTCCAAGTTCTTTTTCTTTTTGGAATATCAGATTTCAGGCCCTTTCGATCCTTTAATGTTGAGGCTGCCAGATCTTGTGTGACACTTATTATGGCATCTCGGTATTTAAATTGTTTTTTCCTGGCTGCTTGTAATATTTTTTCTTTAGTCTGAAAATTCTGAAATTTGGCCACAATATTCCGTGGAGTCTTTATTTTAGGGTCTATTTCAGAAGGTGTTCAATGAATTCTTTCAATGCCTATTTTACCTTCCAATTCTATTGCTTCTGGGCAGTTCTCTTTGATGAATTCCTGTAAAATAGTATCTAGGCTCTTTTTTTTTCATCATAATTTTTGGGTAGTCCAATGATCCTCAGGTTATCTCTCCTAGATCTATTTTCCAAGTCTGTCATTTTTCCAAGTAAATATTTGACATTTTTTCCCAATCTTTTATTTTATTTTATTTTATTTTTTGATTTTGCTAGACTGATCCTTGATGTCTCAATGAATCAGTCATTTCTTCTTGTTCAATTCTGATTTTTAGTGAGTTATTTTCTTCATTGGCTTTTTTTTTTAACTTCTTTTTGTATATGTACAATTGAGTTTACTCAATTTACAACAATTGAGTTGTTTTTCTCTATGGAATTTTTTTCCATTTCACTAATTATTTTATTTATTTATTTATTTATTTTAGTGGGTTATTTTCTTTTTCCAGTTCACAAATTCTGTTTCCCTGCACTTCTTAGGAGCTTTTTTTTTTACCTTTTCCAATTCACATTTCAGGAAGTTGTTGCTCTCTTGCATAGTTTCTCTTTCCTTTCCCCATTTTTCTTCTAGTTCTCTGTTAAGGTTTTTAATAATCTCTTCTAGGAGAGCCTTTTGTATTGGGGATTAACAATTATCTGGAGACTGTCTGCTATTAGTCTCTTCAGGGTTGAAAAGCTGCTCTCTTTCTGTATAGAAACAATCAAT